>NC_080696.1:2496668-2664655 GCF_030445035.2 Dasypus novemcinctus | reverse complement strand
CTTTTTTCTCTTCTTACTACCTTGTAGCCTCAGGGCAGAAATTAATCTAGACTCTCAGCTAGCGTCTATCCACCCAGAGCTGTTCAGATCCATGGCAGCCTGCCTTTAGGAGTGAAGATACTCTCCAAATCCTTGTACACACGGAGAACGTCAGAGGGGCAAGGCGAGGAGGGATGGCCCTGCACCTCAGGTGCAACGTGAAAGGCCCCCGGTAAACCCAGGTCGCAGGTAAAGGGGAAGGGCCAGGGCGGGCGGCCCAGCCAGCTGAGGAGGCAGCACGGGCAGCCGAGGTGTCCAGCTCGCGGTCCTCGTGTGGACGGGGTGGCGTGGGGATGCGGCCGCTGGTGGTCAGCCCCTGGGGCCAGGGCTGGTGTGAACTTTTCCTAACCACACCCAGGACTAAGCAAAATTTGAAGCCAGCAAAATCCTGCCCGTTTTGGTCTCTGAAAGCAAAGACCAGCAGAGCAGAAAGGTGCTGCCTTGCCGGTGTGGCGGGGCCCAGCGGGTGAGGTCGGCTCCCGTGGCCGCGCTCCACCTGTAGCCACCTCCACCTGTAGCCACCCTCGCCCTGCAGCCACGCTCCACCTGTAGCCACGCTCCACCTGTAGCCAACTCCATCTGTAGCCACCTCCACCTGTAACCATGCTCCACCTGTAGCCAGCTCCACCTGTAGCCAGCTCCACCTGTAGCCGCGCTCCAAAGACAGCCGCAGCAGCTGCCCCTCCGCTCTGGGTCCTGGTCCAGCCTGAAGGGTCTTGCTCCTTCCTCCTGGCAGGGGCAGAGCAGTTTCCTCGTGTGCAGGCATGACTGACCCCCTGTGTGAAGCTTGGAGCACCTGTCCAGAAGGGGCCAGGCCCCGCGGTGGACCGGCAGGTGGGCTGCCTGGCGACCCAGGCCCCCTGCGGCCTCATCCTCTGCCCCCCCAGGTGGTCCCTGCAGAGCCCTGCCCCTGCGGTGACTCCAGGGGCCGCAGAGCTGGGCAGCGAGGACCTGAGGGGCCAGCGCCCGATCCACAGACCAGGCGGGCCGGCCACTCCCTGTGGATTTCCAGAAACGATGAAGTCCCCCCAGCTGCCTCCCATGAAAAGAGGGAGTTTTCACCTGAAGAACACTCCCCAAACTCAGAGTAGACCGGGGCACCCCGTCCTCTGGGCCGTGTGTCCTGCTGGGCCGAGTTCGAGGGTCTCCTCCCCTGTGATCACCCTGAGCCCTGAAGCCTCCTTCTGGCATTTTCTTTGCCCCAGACAAGTTGCTCCCAGGGTTTCTACGCAGCACGACATCCTGCCCTTCATTCCGACTGGGGTTGGAAAGGGTTCAGGCGGGCCTGGCACATCCAGGGGAGAGTGTGGGACATGGAGGGGGTGCCCCAAGCTGCCAGGGTGGGGTCTTGGTGGAAGGCAGGAGAGAAGAGAGGGTGCCCAGGGCCGAGCGTGTCCAGGTGCTCTGGCGGGCCCTGGCCTCATCTCCCAAACCACGGAGGCCACCCGCCTGTGGCCCCATCTCCCAAACCACGGAGGCCACCCGCCTGTGGCCCCATCTCCCAAACCACGGAGGCCACCCGCCTGTGGCCCCATCTCCCAAACCACGGAGGCCACCCGCCTGTGGCCCCATCTCCCAAACCACGGAGGCCACCCGCCTGTGGTCACATCTCCCAAACCACGGAGGCCACCCTGTCCTGTGGCCCCATCTCCCAAACCACGGAGGCCACCCACCTGTGGCCCCATCTCCCAAACCACGGAGGCCACCCGCCTGTGGCCCCGTCTCCCAAACCACGGAGGCCACCCGCCTGTGGCCCCATCTCCCAAACCTCGGAGGCTACCCGCCTGTGGCCCCATCTCCCAAACCTCGGAGGCCACCTGCCTGTGGCCCCATCTCCCAAACCACGGTGGCCTCCCGCCTGTGGTCCCATCTCCCAAACCTCAGAGGCCACCCACCTGTGGCCCCATCTCCCAAACCTCGGAGGCCACCTGCCTGTGGCCCCATCTCCCAAACCACGGAGGCCACCCGCCTGTGGCCCCATCTCCTAAACCTTGGAGGCCACCCGCCTGTGGCCCCATCTCCCAAACCACGGAGGCCACCCGCCTGTGGCCCCATCTCCCAAACCACAGAGGCCACCCGCCTGTGGTCACAGCAGGCGCCAGCAGCAGGGACCCCTAAGGTGGAGCCCAAGGCCCCGCTGCCCAGGGCGGGCAGAGTGACGGGACAGGAGGGAGCGCACCCGACGCGCAGGCTCTAGGTGACAGCACCCGCTGGGCGCTCGGCGGCAGGCAGGACCCCGAGAACGGGCTCCGCTCCCCTGGCCCCGCGGCTCTGGGCCCCGCCCCCGGGCGCCCCCTGTGCGCTCTGCACCCCGAGCGGCTCCACGCCTGCCCTGGCTCCTCAGACTCCAGCGCTCCCCGCCGCCTCCCATCTGTCCCCAAGCAGCGTCCCCGGGCGTGACGGGCCTGTAACTGCAGGTTCAGCCGCTGCAGCGGGAGGCGGGACGTGACGCCCCGGTCCACCTGCGATTCAGAGGCCAAGGCCGCGCACCGCCTGCCTGTCGTCCCCCCTCCCTCCGCCGCCCCCACCCCAGGACACCAATGCGCTCCCGTCGCTGGAGACACACTGTGCGCACTAGGATGTCCTGTGCAGGGACCCGCACGGCCCCCGCCCCTCGGTCGGCCTCCGTCAGCGCGGCTTCTTCCCTGGAGATGCTCCACGGGGCGAGCCGCCACCTCCACTCCTCTTCTGTCGAGCAGGACCACGGTGTGGACGGGCCACGTTTGCTCCACGCTCTTCCCCGTCGGGCCATCTGGGCTGGCCCCAGCTTGGGGCCTTCACACAAGCCGCTGTGGCCCCGGGCGCGCATGCGGCAGGTTGGCTGTCACCTACTTAGGGAAACGCCCAGGGGGGGAGCAGGGCTGTGGGGCAGCCTCGGGCCTGGCCAAGGGGCTGCACCTGCTCCCCCCCCCACCCTGAGGTGCTCAGAGCCTCTTCTCTCCTTCGCAGCCACCTGCCCTGACACCCCATCCTGAACCGCCCGGCTCCACGCTGTGACGCAGCGCCCAGCACCTGCTCGTTGTCTTCCTTCCCCCAGCCCCTGCGGGCTCAGAGCTTGGTTCCTGGAGGACATCGAGCCTCTGGACGCTTCCTGAATCAGAGGAGGCACCCATTGGCGGCTGCTGATTGCTAGGGTTCCCTGGGCTCCTGGCACAGAGCCTCTCCTGACTCCCCATCCCTTTTCCCGGCCCCGGAGCTGGCACAGACCTCGCCCGCCTTCCCAGACCCATGCCTGCCGTGGCACTGAGCCAGCACCTGCCGTTGGCCAGGGGAGGCCTCCCCACCACCCGCCGTCTCCCTCCTGCCGCCCGTGCCCACCAGGAAGCACAGAGGAGGGGCTCGGCTAACGCCCTGGGGTGAGTGTCCTGAGCAAAGAGGAACCAGCCTGAGGAGAGGGCGGGTGGGAGCAGGAAGCTGCGGAGGTGGCTGGGGTCTGCGGGGGCCAGGAGGTGGGCAGGGAGGGCCCTGACGCTGGCCCAGGGGCGTGGCTCAGTGTTCTGCAGGACAGAGGTTCGACGGCCGGATGCTGGCCACAGTGCGTGGCTGAGTGTTCTCTAGGGCAGAGGTCCGACGGCTGAACGCTGGCCACAGCGCGTGGCTGAGTGTTCTCCAGGGCAGAGGTCCGATGGCCGGATGCTGGCCACAGCACGTGGCTGAGTGTTCTCCAGGGCAGAGTTCCGACGGCCGGCGCAGGACCGGGCTGAGCCTCCTGCAGCACCAGGCAGCACCCCGGGAGGGCCTGGCTGCTTTTAGGACGCGGCAGAGCTCTATCCTGAATTAAAGGGGTCCCTGAGGGGCTCAGGGCCGTGTTTGAGCTGCTTAGGTGGCTGCCCCCTAGAGCGGAGAAAGCCTTGAGCAGCGTTCCCAGGACAGAAGCCCGAGGAGGGACTTTCGCTCGGGCATCCGGAGGTCCAGGGTCCAGCCCCTGGGCCGCGCATGGGTTCAGGCTGCAGCTCGCGCTTCCTCCCTGTCCCGCAGCATGCGGCCAAGCCCCGCTCGCCGTCAGCCGCATCCGGCCTTTCTGTGCTCCCGGCGCCTCTCCATGGAGGCCTGAGCCACAGCCCGGCTGGGGTGGCCCCTGCAGGGCCAATGCGTGGATTTTCCACGTGTTTCCAAAGCAAATGTCCGTTCAGTTAGGTTGAAGTTCCAGGTTTGATGCTTTGGCGTCTCCTCACCCTCACGGCAAGGCCGACCGTCCAGCCCGGGCTGGCATGTCCTGCATGGGTGCGTCCCCTGAGGCGTCAGGGCCCTGCGGACAGACTGAGCGGCCGCTGTCCCCAGCCCCGTTGGGAGGGCGCCCCGTCCTCCGCCTTCGCCTCTCTCCTGTGATCTCCTGGGGCTAAATTCCTGCAGCGGCATCTCTGGACTGGGGACATGTCCTGTGGGCACCTGCCCCCTGCCCACCGCACGTGCTCGCTGGGGCTGGGCGTGTCAGAGCCTGCGCGCCTGTGCTGCGCATCGGCGCCGAGCACCCCGAGTCCGGCTGGCTGCAGAACTCCCGCCCCTGGGGTTCCCTTGCAGGGAGGAGCGGGGCTGCGGAGGCCTGGGCCCCCCGGGCAGGAGGGCCTGACCGAGGCTGCCGCGGGCACGGAGGGGCCGGCGTTCGAGGGCAGGACGCGGGTGTTCTCGGGGCCGGGCACCCGCAGTGCACTGAGCCCTCCGCGGCGCGGCGCCCCCCGCCCCCCAGCCTTCTGCACGGTGGTCCAGGGGCTGCCCCCGCCACCCCCACTCCGCGGGCCGGGGCCTTCACTCCGACTCTCAGTCGCTCCCCACTCCGTTCGCCAAGAACTCAGCGGGACCAAGTCTTGGACACGAATCTGCGGGCAGAGGCCTCGGCTCACCCCGTGACGCGTCTGCGTCCCCAGAAGCTGTCCCAGTGCTCGGCGATGGCACGTCCCGGGCCGCTCAAGCAGATACCTTGGAATGGATCCTGTTAACAAACGGGCATTTACTAACTTGCGGTTTTGAGCTAAAAGGAGCCCAAATCCGGCATCAACAGGGCTCCGGGCTGGCTGCCCGATTGGCCCCCGCGCCATGGGCAGGCCCCGCGGCCTCGCTGCCCCTTCTCTGCTGGGCTGTGGCCGGCCTCTCGCTCCCGGGGCTCCTGCTCTCTGTGCCCAAGTTCCAACCCCCTGCAAAGGACTCCGTCCACTCAGTGCAAAGACCCCTCCTGACCGGCTGGGCCTCAGCAGACGTCCTCCTGTGAAGGCTGTGCCCCACAGTAGTGGACTGAGCGTAAGAACACGCCTTCCCGGGGTGAGGACAGCTTCACGCCACCACGCACAGCCCGTTTTTAAACGATCAGAAACTTACAGAACGGTTTATGACCGTTTAAAAATCGACCTTTTGGGGTTTTTTCCTCGAGCCCTTTAAGGGTAATTGCTGGCCGCTGCGGGTCAGTTGCTCTGAGGGGGTCCCTCGGGCGGTGCCAGTGTTTCTAGCCTGTGGCTGCGGGAGGCGCATCGCAGCAGAGCGGCCGGCCCGCCGGGCCCGCAGCGGCTCCTGGCCTCGGCCGTCTCGCGGCTGAGCCGTGTCCTCGGCCGCTCCCCACAAAGGCTCTCTTCTCCTCCCTGTGCAGGTGTCTTGGGGCAGGAGCGCTTTGCAGCTATGTCAGTGTCCTGTTCTCACTCGGCTTCGGGTTTGCTGGTGTGTGGACAGGCTCGCCTCAGCATGGACCTGCTCACGCCTGGCCAGCGGTTCACAGCCGGTTCCCACGTCCCTTCCAGGAACGCGTCACTTCCCCTTGGTTCAGCCGGGGGGCCCTGAGGGGCGTCGTTGCCCTTTTGACGGAGCCCCTTGCTTCCCGAAGCCCTTCCTTGTCTCCAGCGGGGCGACGCTGTGAGCTCCCGTCTCGCCCTTCCTGCCGCAGCCCTCGACTCAGCCGCTTCTCCTGGAGCCCCGGTTCCTGTCGGTGGAGAAAAGGGTCCAGACACCAAGGTGTGGGGCGGGGACTCCCGGCTGCGGAGCTGGTGGCCGGGGGCTCTGGGGAGGCCCCTGTGCGCAGCCTGAGGAGCAGCTGGGGCCGGTCTGGCTGGCACGTCCGCCCGTGGCCTGCGTGAGGACGTGCTCGAGGGGTCCTCCAGGAGCGAGCGCCGTGGCCACAGGACGCAGGGCCTGGGCTCCCTTCTCTCCACTCTAGTGCTTTTTTGGGGCTGCAGCCTGAGGAGCTGCCTGCGTGGGTGTGGGCGTGAGTGGGCGTGTGAGGCCTGGGCCCCACGACGACGTGGGGGTCCCCGCGGGCCTCACGATCCACTTGCAAGCCCCGCCCCCACTCTCCTGCACCTGCCCAATCTCAAGCAAAAGCCAAACTCACACACACACTTTAACAAACAAAGCAAAACCACAGGGAAGCATCACGCGGCAACCCTGGGAAAACAGACCTGGTCCAACTTCAGAAAGGCCCAAGAAGCTGTCCTTTCTTAGAGGACCTTAGAAAAGCGAGAACGTGAAAACCAGCAAACGCCTAAGGTGAGCACGCTGAGGTCTATGTGTAAGTCCACACGCACGTGAAGGGCTGTGCTCTCCTCCCTAAGTGAGCACGTCGCCTCAGCTTGGTCACTGTCAGCAACGGGAAAGTGACGTTTTACACCAGGGCCTAAGCTAGAGCCCTTTCTGGAAAATCAGCAGTTCTGCGACAAATGCCCTTTTCTGACGCGGGGTCCACTTTTCACGAGCTTCGTCTCACAGACTCCACTCCAGCCTTCGTGGCTCCTCGTCTTTCCTCGTCTTTCATGACCCTGAAGCTGTTTCTACTTTGTGACTCTTAGAAATCCTCCTGATTAAACTATGCAAGAGTTCCTGCCACCATTCCAGTTATCCTCTACTCATCAACAGAGTCTTTTTATTGGACATGCTACTTGCATATACTTCTCTGTGTACTAAACGACTTCCAGCCTCAGTGACAGGCCGCCCGGCTGCAGGCTCCACGCATGCTCTGCCCCACGCCCAGCCACGCTAGTCTTCCCACTCACGCTGTCGAGCGATTTCACCTGCAAAGTGACAGGTGCCAGGACAGCAAGTGCTGGGCCAACTATTTCTTCCTAACAGCGCTTTCTCTTCCAGCTTTCTCATGGAGAGCGTGGTCCTCAGTGGAGTTGTTGCTCCCTTGAATGTCATCTTTTTTTTCATCTACAAGCTTCACAAGCTTCTAAGGTACAGTCTTTGCTTCTGCTGATTTCCTCTTCTCACTCGCATGATGCTTTTTAGCCTCAGCTCCTTGAAATGTGGATCGAAGTCATCCGTAAGTTTTGGAATTTCCAGATATTGCCCCTGATAGCTTCTCTCTCTTTTTTCCTTAGAATATCACAATTCCATGTATGTTAAACTGAGTTACTGTACACCTTATGCTTTTCTTGCTTTTCACCTGTTTCTATCTGTCCTCATGCTTTCTTGGAGTTAGCGTCTTTTGTTCCAGTCTGTGAATTCTTTCCACAGCCGTCTTTCATCTTTTTCTACCCATCTAGAAGGAAAAGTTCTTTCTATAGGTAATTTTAATTTTTTTAAGATTTATTTTTCTTTATTTATCTACTTCCCCCAACAGCTAGTTCTCTTCCGTCTGCTCACTGTCTGCTCACCTTCTCAAGGAGGCACCAGGAACCGTGCCCAGGCCCTCCCACATGGGAGGCGGGCGCCTAGTGGCCTGAGCCACATGCGCTCCCGTGGGCTGCAGCCTCTGCTGGCTGGTGGCTCTGCTCGTTGCAGCGGGGGCAGCGTTGGCTCGTCTTCTTCCAGGACCCAAGCCCAGGACCTCCCACATGGTGGACGGGCGCCCCCCTGGCTGAACCACATCCACTTCCCTGGGTCATTTTAAAGTCATGAAAATTCCATTTCGGTCATTTCCAAACTCTAAGGGTCCCCATTCTCTGCTGAAAGTGGAGCAGCCCTTTTCCCTCTCTCTGCCTGGACCAGCATTCTAGGGTACCTGGAGCCCTGCAATCTGTTCCTCCTGTTTCTATCCTCTTCTCTTGCTTCCTTAAACAACTGGCCTAACTAAACTGGGATGTTCTTAAATTCATTTATGTAACAGAGCCAAGAACCTAGAGGAAATCCGGCAACAGAAGGGAGAGAAGAGGCACCCCAAGTGCATGAGGTCTCGCCACCTGGCTCCAGTAACCGAGGATGAGAGCAGTGAGCAGTGGACTGGCCTGGAACCCGGCAGCGGTGCATCCATGTCTCCAGGGTATCTCCTCAGTGAACAACACTGGAACATCTAACCCATAAGTTAACAGTTACACTTTAATATGAATATTAACAGGTGAAAAAAGACTAATTATATTCCATAAGCAGATTCATCCATAACAGTAGATTCATCTAAAAGAAAGCATAAGAGTGGAGAAAATGAAACTGGGTTCCCAGGTACAGTTGTGGGTTGGTCTAGGCCGAGAGAGAAAAAGGGCCTATTTAACCTCTGTGCTTGCTTTTCAAACCTTTAATTATTCCTCCAGCTTGATCATGTTTGGGGGAGGGGTCCCAGTTGTTTGCTGTTTTGATTGATAACCCCACCCATCAGTTCCCCAGGGAGGCCCAGTTATAAGGCCCCATGTAGCAGTTTGATATAGTTATGAATTCCAAAAATAGGTATTGGATTATTTTTGTAATCTGCTCTATTACTGAGCATGACTGAGTTATGATTAGGGCTTTGATTGGGCCATGTCATTTGGGCAAAGGACAGAGTTGGAGCTTTTGATGAGAGGGTTCTAATGGAGTTTGATGCTGAAGTCTTAAGCTGGAGCTCTGGGAGAAGAGAGCCATTCGCCTGACAGTCTACAGCTGACCTTGTGGAGACAGGCAAAGCCTAGAGAGCCTCATAGTCTACAGCTGACCTTGTGGAGAAAACAGGAGCTGAGCCCAGAGGAGCCCAGGATGCCTGAGCCCTAAGCACACGTCAGCAGCCATCTTGCTTCAATACGTAGAAATAGACTTTGGTGAGGGAATTAACTTATGCTTTATGGCCTGGTAACTGTAAGCTCCTATCCCAAATAAATACCCTTTATAAAAACCAACACATTTCTGGTATTTTGCACGAGCGCCCCTTTGGCTGACTAACACCTCATGAGATTGTCCTGGCTTTTCTTGATCCCGGATGAAATCCCGTTCTAAAGAGAGGATTCTCGCGGGTTCTTCCAGCCACTTGCTGGTGAGAGTCTCCTTCAGATGATTTCCAGGTGGAATTCCATGGCCACGGGTTTCTGGCCATGTTTTCCTGCCAGGCCCCGATTTGCTGGCAGGGAGCCCTCTGCTAACAGGTGAGCCTTTCCAGGAAGTGCCTGTGTCCTCCGTCCTTCCTGCAGGACCTCGGAGCCTGGGATGTCTCCGGAGACTGCTCGGCCCCATACTACCGGCCCCGTCTTATCGGACACCCTTACATATGTCACCTCAGTCCATTGTGTCCTTTTCTAATTCTCCACACCCCAAAACCAAATTCCTGGGGACTATCAATAGCACCCTGTGCAGTTATACCTTCTGGATTACCTCTTTGTCAACACAAACTCTCTCCCAGTGGGCCAGCATCACTTACAGAAGGCAAGACATTGTCCTAATATCCCAAGAATACTCTAAAAATCAGCACTGACCCTGGGCAAGCCATACTACTGGACAACAATGTAGCACATTCCAAGGACTTGCTGACCAGTGAGTCCTACAAGTCGGAGTACCAACCCCACATCACCACGTCGCTGTGTAAAGTTCCACGGCCACCTGGGAGTCTGGGCTGGATCGGGGCGAGGCTGGAGGAAGGACCTTTGACTCTGCCTCCCAGGCCTTGGGCCCTGGCCTGTCAGTCACCAGTGAGCTCAACCAGCCCAGGAGAGAAGTGAAATCCATGCAGCAGCCACACGAACAGGCAGCACCTGGGCCAGCTGGAAACTCCGCCTTCAGCACGGCTCCAGGGTCTCTACTTTCTCTCTGGACATAAGGTGTGTCTTACCCTGATGGTCTGGAACTTGCACCCTAATCCATGCCTCCCCAGAGCTAAGTATAAGTGCAGGGACAAAACCTTCCCGATCCCTGTGTTTCACCCCACTGCACCGCCTCAGAGCACAGGGCGATCCCCCTCCTCACCTCTCCCCGCAGGAATTGTCAGGACTGGTGGGCAGTTGCCACAGCACAGCGGCCCATCCAGGCACAGAGGGCACATCAGAACCTTTTCCTGGAGCTGGCTGCACGCTTAGAAAGCACCGTGGCGAGCCTGCCACGTCCACACCCAGTTAAATTCCCTGGCTGCTGTGGTCCTCCAAAACCAGGGGCCTTGATATGCTGACAGCAGCACCAGGAGGCATGTGTGCCCACTTCAGAGGGGAGGACTGCCTCTACGTCAGTCGGTCAGTCCAAGTCCAAGACAACGTACAGTTTCTGGAAGAAAAGGCAACCCAGCTACATGAGAATGCAAAAAGTGGCATCTCAAGCCTCTCCCAGTCCCCTCATCGTCCTGGTTAGCACCCCTCCTGGAGTCAGTTTTATCCATTTTCTTTGTACTTCCCATAAGCCCTTATGTTCTAAAAAATCTAATGGAGTAGATCTCTTCCAGAATCAAAGAACAAAATATTAATCATGCAAGGATTTCAACCAATTCTCACTACGGCCCCAGACTCACCTTCCCTCACCCTCAATAGAGTAACCAAAGAGTCTTACAACCACCGCCATGACCAGCGGGAAGCAGCTACAGAAGAATGACCGTTGTCCTTCAGCTGCCCGAAAATAAGGGTGTGAACGCTGAGGGGGAGTTGAGGCGGGTTAGTGCAGGAAACAGAGGAGGGGGCCAGACTGAAAGCAAAGCTGCAGACACCATCCAGGAATCCCCTGCTAACAAGGCAGCCTAGTGACAAACTTTTATTTATCCCCTAACCTGGAATCCTGGAGTGTCAATCTCCCATACAATGAGCATATTTCCAACCCTGCAGTGTTCTTTTTTCAATCAATTTTTTATTTGTTTTAAAAAGATACATAGATTACATAAAATGGTACATTAAAAAATATAAGGGATTCCCATATGCCCCACTCCCCACACTTGCCATTTTTCCCACATTAACAACTTCTTTCATTAGTGTGGTACATTATTTGCAATTGATGTACATATTTTGGAGCAAGGCCACAGAGCAGAGATTATAGTTTACGTGTAGTTTACGCTCTCTCCCACTCCATTTGGGAAGTTATGGCAGGACATACAATGTCCTGTATGTGTCCCTGCAATGTCATTCAGGACAATTCCAAGTCCCAAAACTGCTCCCTCTTTTTCCCTCTTGCTGCCTTCAGCAACTCCAGTGGCCACTGTCTCCACATCAATGATGTAATTTTTTCTTCCATTGCTAGAATCACAATAAGTCTATAGAAGAACAGCAGTAAGTCCACTCTAGTCCATATTTTATTCCCCAGTCCTGAGGACTCTGGGATGGTCATGCCCACTCCACCTCTAATTGAGAGGGGGCTTCAATCCCATATGGCTGATGGATGGACTCTCTTGCTTGTAGTTGTAGACTCTCTCTGTTCCTTGCTGTGGTGGTTGTCCATCTTCACCTTGTTAGTTGTCCTGGGTGAATCCAACGAACTAGAGACTGGGTTTTGCAACTCTGCTGAGGCTCAGGGCCCAGGTGGCACATGGACAGCCCAGAGATTCAAGTCTCCTGGGCATACACCAACCCCACCACCAACCACAGGTTCAATAAGAGGGACAGAAAAGGCATGGGGAAAGAAGTAACATCTGAGTCTAACGCCGTCACACTCAGGAGCACAAATTACAAAGTAGGGCCCACTGGCAAGGCACCAAACTCTGGAGCTATCTGCCATGACCATAGGACCTGTGTCTTTTATGTTGTACTTGTCACAAATCAAGTCTCAAGTATTGTGTTTTAATAATACCATTGAAATGTGGTTTCTTTTGTAATCCTACATATTTAATACACTTAAAAACTTTGATAAGGTGCCATAGTCTTCATCAGACAAAGGGGGCCATGGCACAAAAAAAGCTAAGAACTTTACTCCTACACAGTCTTCTTCTGCCCCCACCCCAGCACCTCCACAGCCTTCAATACCTTTCTTCATCTCCTGCTATTTTCTGCATACATCCCCCAGTGCTAGTCATGCTAACTTGTTATTCCTGAACAAAGCAGACCCTCTTCTACTTCCTGGCTTTCACTTGTGCTGTTTCATCCATCTCTTCTTCTAGACATAAACATGGTTTGCTCTTACCTGATTTAGGTTTCTATTCAGATGTCCTCTTTGCAACAAGGCCTACCACATGCATCTAATAGGAAATTGAAACCTTCTCCTCTCTATCCCCTTTACTCTGCTTTTTCTCCACAGCATTAATCTCCACCTGACATTTTACTACTTGTCTTTGTCCTTTCACTGGCTATAAGCTCAGTGAGGGCAGGACTTGGATTTTTTCATTGCTCTACTTCCAGTTTTTTAAATTGTGTTTGGTGCATAGGAGATGCTCAATAAATGTTAAGCAGAAAGTTCTGTGTAAGTTAATTATGGTCACTGCTTTGAATGTAGCAAATTTCTTTCTTCTCTTTCTGCCTTTATTTTATGAACAATTCCATCAGATGCTTTAAATTTTTCTTTTTTTCTCCCACTTTTTTCATGGTACCTTTATATGGTCTTGGTATTAGGGTGATGTTGGCTTCATAGAATGAGTTTGATGCATTCTCTCCTTTTCAATTTTTGGGAACTTGAGCAAGATTGGTGTTGATCATCTTTGAAAGAGCAATAGAATTCCCCTGTGAGACCTCCTGGTCCTGGGACTTCATCTCCAGGAGGGTGTGGATGACTGCGTCAATCTCTTTACTTGTGACTGGTCTGTTGAGGTCTTCTGTTTCTTCTAGGTCAATGTATGTTGTTTGTGTGTTTCTAAGAATGTGTCCATCTTGTCTACATTGTCTAGTTCTTTAGCATACAGTTGTTTGTAGTATCCTTTCATGAGCTCTCTTATTTCTGTGGGGTCAGTAGTAATGCCCCCTACCTTTTCTGATTTTACTTATTTGCATCTTCTCTCTTTTTTTCCATTGTCAGTCTAGCTAAGGGTTTGTCGATTTTGTTGAGCTTCTCAAAGAACTGACTTTTGGTTTTGTTGATTCTGTCTATTTTTTTTTGGATGTACCAGGACCAGAGATTAAACCCAGGACCTCGTGTGTGGGAAGCTAGCACTTAACCACTGAGCCACATTGGTTCCCCAGAGTTGGTTTTTTCTTTTGTTTGCTTATTGTTTGTTTTTGTCTGTTTGTTTGTTTTTTAGGAGGCACTGCGGACTGAAATCAGGACCTCCCATGTGGGAAGCAGGTGCTCAACCACTTGAGCCACATCTGCTCCCTTTCTGTTTTTTTGTTCTTTTTTTAAAGATTTATTTATTTATTTAATTTCCCCCCCTCCCCTGGTTGTCTGTTCTTGGTGTCTATTTGCTGCGTCTTGTTTCTTTGTCTGCTTTTGTTTCTTTGTCCGCTTCTGTTGTCGTCAGCGGCACAGGAAGTGTGGGCGGCGCCATTCCTGGGCAGGCTGCACTTTCTTTTTCACACTGGGCGGCTTTCCTCACGGGTGCACTCCTTGCGCGTGGGGGCTCCCCCACGCGGGGGACACCCTTGTGTGGCACGGCACTCCTTGCGCGCATCAGCACTGCGCATGGCCAGCTCCACACGGGTCAAGGAGGCCCGGGGTTTGAACCGCGGACCTCCCATATGGTAGACGGACGCCCTAACCACTGGGCCAAAGTCCGTTTCCCATGTTTTTTTGTTCTTGATTTCACTTTTTTCTGCTCTGATCTTTACTATTTCTTTCTTTCAGCTTGGTTTGGGATTAATTTGTTGTTCTTTTTCTATCCTCCAAGTGTGCGGTTAGATCTTCAATTTTAAGTCTTTCTTTTTTAATGTAAGCATTGAGGAGTATAAATTTCTTTCTCAACACTGCCATTGTAGTGTTGCATAGGTTTTGATATGTTATGTTTCCATTTTATTCTCTCAAGATTTTTACTGAATTCTCTTGCAATTTCTTCTTGACCCACTGATTATTTAAATGTGTGTTGTTTAATCTCCATAAATTTATGAATTTTCCCTTTTTCCATCCATTATTGATTTCCAGCTTCATTCTGTTATTATCAGAGAAAGTTTTTTGTATAATTTCAGTCTTTTAAAAATTACTGAGACCTGTCTTGAGGCCCAACATATGGTCTATCCTGGAGAAGGACACGTGAGCCCTTCAAAGGAATATATATCCTGCTGTTGTGGGGTGTAATGTAAATATCTGTTAGGTATTGAGCCCCTCTAGAGAATTCTAAATTTAAGTTATTGTAGTTTTCAGCTTTGTTTGGTTCCTTAGGATAATTTCTGTCTCTTTGTTGACATCTTGCTCTGTTCATATATCATTTTCTTGATATCCTTAGTTTTTTTCTCTATGTTTTGCTTTATCTCTTTGAGCATATTTGAGGACATTTTCTTAAAGTCTCTCCCTGATATGTTCAAAGTCTGATTTCCCTCATGGTTGTTTGTGAAGTTTTTCTCTTCCTTTGGATGGTCCATCATTACCTATTTATTTTGATATCTTCTGTTTCTTATCTTTTGTCACACTCTACATTTTAATATATTAATATGCTGCCCTGGAATTTGGTTTGTGGACTGTCTGTTCCTTAAGATCATATCCAGTTAATGATATGACAGACATTTCCTTGCATGCCAGGAGCTAAGAAAGCAAAGACATCATGTAAAGAATATCTATCACAGTGTTTGCAAATTGACTCTGTGTTAGTTCACTCACTTCTTCAGAGCATAGCCCTCTTACCAGGAAGATCAGCTTGAGATGAAAGCACAGGGTCCTTTCCAGGGTTTTCTGAGTTTGCTTTTTTTCCTGGACATGTGCTTCTAGACCTAGGAATTATCCCCTTTTCAGGGACCTGAATGTACCCTCACCTCACTGAAAACTAGACTTTCCCTTTCTCTTGGATTCTCCATTGTATATCTTAAGTCCTGTAATATTTCCTTGACCACTTTGATTTGATTGTTTCTTGACCTGGGTCAGCTGTGTGGAAGCTGCTTCTGTGCTCAGGGCACATTCTGGATGGCGAGCCAAAGACAACTGTCCTGGTCCAGTCCTTCAGGCTGCCAACTGAGGGACTGGCATAGGCATGTGTGTGCTCCAGGAGGCACAGAGGGGCTGTTCTGCTCCATCTCCAAAGTCCCAGAGACCCACCTGGGAGGGCAGGTGCTCTTCTCCCTGACCCAGTGAAGGGGAGGGAGGGGCCAGCAGGAGGAACTTCCCTCTCATTCTTAAGGTGCATTTCCTTCTTTCAGTGCTTGGCAAGTGACTGAGACCCTCTAGCTACCATCAAGAGCTCTGAGGAAGATGACTCGAACAGTATTTACTTCTCTTAAAAAAAAGCATACGCTTACAGAAAAATCATGTTAAAAATACAGCATTCCCAAATCTCCCGTTGTTGACACTTTGCAGTAATGTGCAAACTTTAACACTTTGTTAAAGTTGAGGAAAGAATATTAAAATTGTGCTATTAACTACAGTCCAAAGTTTACATTAGTTTTCTTTTTGTTCCCATATTCTACTCTATTAACACCTTGTATTAGTGTGTGACATTTGTTAAAAAAAAGTCATGAAAGATCATTTATGTAATTCTGCTATTAATATAGTCCATTGTTTACAGTGGGGTTCACTATGCTTTATCTTGTAATTTTTATCCTGGTAACATATATATGGCCCAAAATTTGCCCTTTTAAGCACACTCACATAAACAATTCGTTGGTATTAATTACACTGAAAATTTTGTGCTATCATCACCACCATCCATTTCCAAACCTTTACAATCAAACTAAATAGAAACACTATAAAAATTAGGCATTAACTCTTCAACCCAGCCCTTAGTAATGTATATCCTAGATTCCAACTCTAAAATTTTTCTTATTCTAGTTACTCCATATCAGTGAAATCATACAATATATGTCCTTTTGCATCTGTCATATTTCACTCAGAATTACGTCTTCAGGACACCCATGTTGTTACACCCATCAGGACTTCATTCCTGTTTACAGCTGAATAATATTCCATTGTACACACCACCTTTTGTTTATCCATTCATCAGTTGATGGACACTTGGGTTGCCACCATCTTTTGACAGTTGTGAATAATGCCACTGTGAACATCAGAATGCAAATATCTGTTGGAGTCCCTGCTTTTGATTATTTTTGGTATATACCAGAGGGATTGTTGGGTCATATAGTAATTCTACACTCAACTCTCTCTCTCTCTCTCTCTCTCTCTCTCTCTCTCTCTCTCTCTATCTGCCTGTCTGTCTCTCTCTCCATCTGCCTGTCTGTCTCTCTCTATCTCTGGCTTTTCCTGGTTTTCAGCTTCTGGCTCTATGTCCAAGATCCTTGGTCTCTAAAGCCTTCAGCCTCTGGATGAGGAGGGGGATGATGAAGAGGAGGGAGAGGCGCTGAAGCCGTTGGACAGGAATGAGATCGAGATGGAGGTGGAGAAGCTTGACTCCGTGGACTGAAGGCTGGGGCTGCCGCCACCAGCAGAAGCTTGTGCCCAGGTCGAATGAGGAGCTCAGCACAAGCCCTGCCCCCTGCTGTCAGCGCAGTAGCCAGAAAAGCCCTGGCAGGGCCCTGGCCGAGAGCTGGGATCTCAAAGCTGGGAGCAACTGGGTCTGGCCCTGACTGTGACGTGATGCTTGGTGCCGTCCTCCAAGCCCTGGGTGGAGGGGACATTCCGTGAAGGAAGGGTGCCCTGGTTCGGTGCATCCACGAACCAGGCCGCTGTCCAGCAGGCAGAGCCAGTAGTCACCATCGCTCTCTGGCTGAGGCAGGAAGAGCTCAAGCTGAAGATCCTGCAGCTAGGAAAACGGCTGCTCTTGGTTTGCATCTCCTTACCCATGGGGCAGGGACACCCTGAGTGGCCTGGTCCATGACCATTGATGGTCAAAGACTGACCTTTGAATAACATCTCTTTGGGCTTGCTTTGGCAAAGCCAGTGCTCAGCTGGAATTGTCCTTTGTCAGTCCATTTTGCCAAAAGAGTCTTGAGGTCTCGGTGGGGGACTTGGAGCCTGGGGAAAGTGTCCTGTTGCCTTGGGGTCAAGGGATCTTGTGGCACCGTCCTTTGACTGTCCACTCATTCATTCTGTGCTCCTCACTGGAAATGCTGGCGTGGTTGTGAGCAGCCTGATGCACTCGCCTCCTGCCGAGTGGGAGAGAGCACCGATTGGCCCAAAGCCGTGATCCCAAGGAGACTGCAGCCCTGGAGTTCATCCTTCTCTTTTCCAATAGAGAAGTGCCTGAAGTTCCTTTGGGACCTGGAACAGGAAGGGGAGGAACAGAAGCTCCTGCTTCTAGGAGAAGCCCCGGCCCAGAAATCTTCCCAGACTGCGCTCCACCCGGGAAGTGGTCCGAGGCTGCCCTTGGCTCCTGGTCCTGGGACAAGCCCTGGCGGCTTCTGCCTGGGTAGGAAACTCTGTGGGGTGGGGGGTGTGGAGCCCTGGCTTGAGGGCGCAACCCTTCCTTACACTCGGGACTCTGCTCAGCCCTGTGCCCCGGGCCAATCGCTCCCTCTCTCGGTGTCAGTTTCCCAATTTTACACGTCCTTCCCCAGCCGCCCCGGTGTCGGGGCTCATCGCACCAGCTGCTGCCTGGCAGCCTCCCCGGCCGCCGTTGCTCCCCTTGGCAGGGCAGCGCCACGCTGCTGACTGTTCCCTCCTTGCTGCCCGGGTCCTCTTCTGTTCTGTGCTCGGGTAGGAGTGGGCGGGGAGAGTCTCTGGCAAGACCAAGCTCCACCCAGGGACCCACAGGTGTGAGCGGCCGGCTCCAGGGCTCTGCTCCTGTCACAGATTCAGGGACCGAGTGCGCCCGTAGGCCCTGGCCAGCTTGGCTGACCAGGGAGACTCTGCGTGCAGGGCAGTGATGCCCGCTGGTCACTGCAGGGCACACGTGGGTGATGCATCCACGGCTCTGCTCGCAGGCACCGGCCAACACCGTGTGCCACCAGCCCTCCCCGTGCTTCCCTGGTCCCGTGGACCTTGGGGGCACCTGGAACACTGCCAGGTGGGGGGGCCATGCTGCTGATGGGCTTGGTGGGCTTGGAGAGCCTGGAGAAGCTGGGGGTGAAGAGGGTGGGGGTAGGCTACCTGATATCTGGCCACCTCCCCACGGCCAAGGTGCCTGGGTGACACCCACAGAGGACAGCCAGGAGCAGGGCACCTGGAGGCAGGCAGGGGAGTGTGGCCGACGACAAGGCCAAGCGGCCCCCTCCTCTTCCTCTTTGGCCTCCCGGCCCCTGTGTTTGCAGTTAGGACCCCTGAACTGGATGTCCAGCCTGTCCCCAGCTGGGGTAGGAGAGGACGTGAGGGAGCCCAGGGAACCAGCCCCACTACCAGGGTGGAACGAGAGTTGGGGGACAATGACTGGTAACACAGCAGCCCTCTGGCAATCAGTGACTCTTTCCCTTTTAGAGGTGAGCATCCAGCACCAGCAGCTCACGGCGACCGCTGGAGCTCGAGACTCTCTTATTGACAGAGAAAGTGCATTCAAGACCAATATTTCCTCATGAAAGTGCACGATGAGAGTGTTGGCCTTCCCCGATCACCCAGATGGAAGGGGCCTCTCGGCCTCACCTGGGGCAGGCGGGAGGCGGGTGCAGGCTCCTGGGCTCTGTGCTGAGCCAGGGCTTCCACATTTAGCTCCCGGTCATGGGGAAGCCAGGCTAGAGCCCACGGGGAGCTCAGGACACGACCTGCCACTCCCGACAGGGAGCCGCTCAGCGATTGAACGTGCCATGAGGGGAATCGGGGCAAGACTGTGGTCGTCGGTCCCAGCAGGCCGTGACTTGCACACCCTCCCGACAGGACCTGTACACACCCCCGTGACATCAGCAAAGCCCGAGCTGTGGACGAATGGATGCAGCCCTCCTAGGGTCCCGCAAGCTGGAAGCGCTCAGAGCCAAACTCCTCCTGAGGCCAGGCAGCGGCCACACGGCAGAGAGTGTGGACCTCAGACCCCATGGCCCGACTTCCCCTCGACCCGCAGGAAAAGGCGCGTGGGGTCTCTGGCCGCCAGGAAGCAGCACTCTTGTCTTGGCATCGAGAGCTCCCGCGTGCTGCCACAGGCTCCGGCCAGCAAGGAGAGCCCACGGGGAGCCCGCACAGAGGCGGGGCCTGCGGGGATTTTCCGGGGGAAGGACGTGCACAGGGAATGGCACGGCAGTGGGAAGCACTCGTTCACAGGGGGCTGTGGTGAGGACACCAAGGAGGCCCAGCTGGAGCCCGGGATGCTGCAGCTCAAACCCCCGTCCCCGCCTCAGGGAAAGGAATTCTGGTGCCAGGGATGAGGACGGCAAAGCAGGAACTCCAAGGTCAAGCGTGGACCGTGAGGCCTGAGGGACACTGAGGAGGCCGGGTCTGCCTGTCCTTGCACTGGAGCCAAGAGGCCTCCTCGTTTGCTCCTCTGGCCCTTTGCATTCCACATTCTCAGCTGTGTTCTCCTTCTTGCCCTACCTACTGCTGCTGTCACCCTATCGTTTGCCCTTGAAAATGACAAGTTCCTATTTGGTGTGCAAGCAAAGCCTCAGGCAAGAAGCGGGAAAGGTTCCTTCCTCCTCCAAAGTGGTGGGAAGTCGGCCGCTGCCTGCCCGGGCTCAGGAAACGGTCTTTGTGAATGGTCTAAGCCCGACAGTCCTGGGTGCTCTCGGCTCCCGCCGGGTGGAACACCGAGACGCACCATAACGCTCTCTGCTGTGGGTGCCCGAGTTGGCTTCAGGAACCCGGACAGGGGCAGCTGGCTCTTGTCGCTTCTCCCTTCTAAAATCAACGGATGGCTCTGCAGGAGTTCTCCTTTGATTGAGCACTGGGAGAGCCTGTATCTCATTTTGATGAACACAGGAAATGCAAGAACCAAACTCAACTCCCAGGCTATAGTGGAAACAAGAATTTAATAATAAAACCCTCACATCGAACATCTCCTAAGGACAAAGGTAGGTATTGCCCCTTCCCTTTATACAGATAGTCTTTGTTGCTGTTGAGTCTCAATCAAGTTCTTTGACCGTCTCCCGCAGATCCTCCCTCCGACTAGCCATGTTTGGAGCGGCAGGACAGGCCCAGGGGTGTGAGTGGAGTCTGGGGGTGGCCCAGACAGGCTGCTGGGGAGGGAAGTGCCTGCCCGGCCTGGCCCACGGTGGCTGGGGTCAGCAGAACGACTCGGCCAGGCGGACCTGGAAGGGAAGGGGGCCCTGAGGCTGGGGGGCCGCTGGGGCCAGTTACGGTTTCCCCTTTCGGAACCTGGGTCCCTTCTGCTGGCTCCCGTGAAGGGCTGAGAGAGCTCTCCCCTTGACCTCGGCATCCAGGGGCGTGGTCTTCCTCAGGAGAAGAAACCGATAATCGGGCGAGGGCGCCATAGCGTAATACACGTTGGCGTCGTCCGGGATCTGCAGTGCTGGGGGCGTGGGGCAGATGGGGGGTCAGCCGTGCTCCAGGGCACAGACGAACCCCACCCTCTGTGTCCCCATGAGAGCTGGCCTCACCCGGGCACCCGACTTCCCCAGTTCAACTCCTGGACCACAGAGGAGCTGCCTGAACGACACCCTGAATGACCAGGGAAGACTGCAGAGGCACAGCTGAAAGCGGGGACCCTTGATCCAAAAGTGACTCTGACTCCCACCTGCCAGCCTCAGCGTGGAGCTGCCACGAGATCGTCTCCTCTCCCAAGCACCCCTGCTGCCTCCCTGCTCTGGAGGCGGCGCTGAAACTGGCCTTCTCCAGCCCAGCGCACGCCCCTGAGCCCAGCACTCCCCGGGCCAGACTGCCGAGCCCGCCAAGGGCAGCCCCGCACCGAGGTCTCCTGAGCGGGGTCTCCTACCTTCGTCCGGGGCCGTGCTACCCCCACCCACCACTGTGCCCCCGCCCTCTCCACTCGCCCCCGACTCACTGCCATCTCCTGAGAGGATCTGCACCAGCTGGTAGTCCGCGGGCTGCTCCCCAGCCAGCTCGTGCTCTTCCAGGGCCTTGCGGATCACGGCTGGAGCCCTGTCTTGGTCGGTCACCTGCGGTAGGTCAACGACAGGCCTCAGGACATTGGTCCTGGAGCCGGCTCCCCACGGCGCAGCTGCCAGAGACCCCGAGGAGGCCCCTCTGCTCGGGGCTGGGTCTACAGGGGCCTCCCCGTCTTCTCTTGCTCCCCCGGGGACACTCCACGCACTGAGGGCTCTTTCCCAGTCATTCCTCACCCCCTCTCCTACAAGAACCTGCACCTCTGTCTTGAGGGTGTTTCCAAGGGAGGGTACAAATCCCCTGCCCCGCAGGCTGAGCCCCGGCCCCTGGTCCTCAGCCTGCACAACTGCTAGGGGCTCCCAGAGCCCTGGGACAAAGGGTGGCCTCGCAGCAGAGGGTGGGGACTGTGGAGTGACCTCGGGGCCTCTCTCTGTCCCTCCTCCCTCCCCGTCACAGGAGAGGGCTCGCCCTCGGGGAGGGCCCCTGCCCTGCCCCTGCCCCTCCAGGAGGCCTCCGCGGAGCACTGAACCCCAGGCAGGACACACACGTCCAGTCCAAGCTCAGATGTTTGTCTGAGAGGAGGCTGGATGACACCCTATGGCCCCACAGGATGCCCTGGGCTCCAGGAGGCAGCTGTGCTCAGCAAGGTCTAGAGCGCAGCTGCCTTGAGCACGAGGGCCCGGGTGCAGGCAGGGCTCAGGCCAAGGGCCACTCAGTGACAGCTTAGAACCAGCAGGCCAGCTCCTGGCCACAGGAGAAGTGCAGCCAGTGTGGCTGTGCACCACCGCAGCTCTGCAGCCTCTGGGCCGAGGAGCAGGGGTGGTTCCATCTGCACGTCCATCCAGGATCTGGGCCCTGCTCACACCTTCATGGCCACCGCCCTGGGGCAGACCCCGTCCTCCCCTCTGGGTCACGGCAGCAGCCCCTCACTGGCTGGTGTCTCCACCCACCACCTCACCGTCCACTCTGGGGCCAAAGCTCTCCTGCTGGCCCTGCTCTGCTCTGACCCTTCAGGGGTTCCTGAGAAAGTCACGCTCCGTCTGGCAGCTCCAGGGCCTGATGGGACCTGGCTCCCAACGCCTCTCTGACCCCAGCCCTGCCCCCGACCCCTGCTCCTTCAGCCCTGGCCTCGCGGCTGCTCCTCGGCCCGCCAAGCACACGCCTCCTCGGGCCTGCCTGTGTCCACCGTCCTGAGCCCTGACTGCCGTCGCACACACGCTCTTCCTGCCCCTGGTCGTGGCCGTCTGTCCTTCCCCAGCCACTGGTAAGTCTGCTCCAGGGTGGCAGGCAGGGACCACGGCACCGCTCAGGTGCCTACGGCCTGAGCCACCGTGGCTCGGGAGGTGGCTGCTCGCCCGGCTCACCAGGATGCTCTGGACCTTGCGGCCGCTGTCCTCTGCCAGGGCGACACGGACGAAGCAGCGGTCGCCCACGTGCCGTTTGTCGCGCGGCCGAGAGTCACGGCACTTTCGGCTGGTGCGGGTGGCCCTGGCTTGGATGGAGGAGGAAGAGGACGTTCCTCCCGACGCTGCCGTGACGGTGGAGCCGATCCGAGACGATGCGCAGGTCGACGGCCCCGGCTGTGGGGGACGGGAGGTCAGCAGAGGCCGGGAGCCTTGGGGCAGCCCGGGCTGCTCGAGAAGCTCCAGGAGGCTCTAGAAGGTCTGGACGAGGCAACGGGGCTCCACCCCTGGTGGACACGGGGAGGGCCCAGCAGGCACAGGAGGGGCGGCGGGAGGGCGAGGGCCCCAGGGAGCAGAGCTAGGCAGTCACCTTCACTTCCTGGCTGTCCTGGGCCTCCGGGACGTGTTCCAGGTGGATTTCCACCGCAGAGCCGGAGGAGCCAGCCACGTGCGCGTGAGGAGAATCCGCGGCATCCCCGCCGCTGAGGTCAGGGCCACGCTGGAGCTGGACGCTGGAGTGGGTGGTGCGGCTGCCGCTGGACTCAGCATCAGGGCCCTGGCGGCTGGATGGAGGCTCGGCTTACCTTGGGGCCTCCCCTGGCATGCCTGCCCACCTCTGCCCTGCTAAATCTGCACACAGCTGAGTCCTAGGTCCATCAAGAGGAGCCAGCGGGCCCCGACTGCCCCAGAGCTCACGCCGCAGCACCCCGTTGCCCAGAGGAGGAAAGAGGCCCAGGGAGGGGGCGACTCTCGCAGCCCCAGGGCTGGTCGGGAGTGGAGCTGGGATCCCGGCGCTCAGTGGCAGGCAGGCCCCCCAGCCCACGCTCAGCCTGGAGCTCCCCTTGAGCCCACTCTCGCCTGCCCCGCGAGGGGAACTCACTCTCCGCTCCAAGGTTCGCTGCCTTCCAGGGACTGTTGGGCCTGGAAGCTCTCACTGGCCGCCTCGGGTGGCGGCTCCCACTCATGAGACAGGAGGAGGCTACAGGAGAGGGGAGGCCGTCAGGCTCCCGGGGTCCACACAGCAGTTGGCATCCGCGTGTCCTGGCCTCCTCGGGCAGCAGGGCCTACGCGGGCCCAGGAGCCACCAGGGTGCTCCCCCCCACCGGGGCCTGGTGCCCCCCTGGCCTCACCTGTCCTTCTGGCTGAGCTGCTCCACAGCCTCAAACCAAGCCCTGAAGCGCCCGTCGGGCACAAGGCGGTCGTAGCAGCAGCGCGCCTGCAGCTTCTGCAGCTCGGCCACCAGCTGGTCTTCCTGGGGTCAGACGGAGGAGGAGGCACTGCTGAGGCCGGGGTGGGCTTGCCCGGTGGGCCGGGGCCTGGGGCCCCTGGGTTCCCAGCCCTCCCCTGTCTTCCGCGCTCTACCTGCCCTCAGGGCTGAGCTCACACAGCTTTCCTCCAGGAAGTCGGCCTTCCACCAGGTGAACCCCCACCCTCCCGAGGGACGAGGGACAGGGCGGCCCTGTCTTCTCTCCTCCAAGTCCCCAGCAGTCTTCCAGGAAGCTGCCTGCAGCCCGGGGGGGCCCCTGCCAGGAGGCTCTCTCTGTCCAGCCCCCACCCCCAGCCCCACCCCCGCACTGCTGCCCGCAGCTGCTCACCTTCCTCCTTTTCTTCAAATTCACCGTTGTCCCCTGGAAGGCAGAGAGGTCACATCTGTCACCAGGGGCCCCTAGCCATTGCCGTGCCCGTCGCCCCTGAGCCCTTGTCGCCAGCACAACTGCGGGTTCCATGGGCACAGGGCAGCCCAGACCAGGCAAGGACCCAGGCAGGCTTGTGGGCGCAGGAGTGGGGCCTCCAGGGGAGCCCCAGCCCGCCCAGCCCAGCCTCTGACCACAGTGGACACATGCCCCGGGACCAGCCTGCGCTCACTCTGCTGCCACAAGACCACGGCCGCCTGCTCCAGGGCGCCCGGGAGGCTCTCAGGAGATGCAGTGTGTCCACTGCTCAGTGCTCGGGGCTCGGGCCGGCCTCTCCTCCCAAGCATCAGGGACCCTTTCCCACGCGGCCCCGGTCCCCTGGCTCACTCACATCCAGAAACTCCGGCATGGCAGAGTCCACCAGCGAAAACTGAGTGAGGAATGTCCCCAGCCATGGGACAGTGCCCTGGATGGCACCCTGTGGCGTGGAGTGGGTGGGGATGAGCGCAGGCGCTCGGGGTCCCCAAAACCCTGCCCTGATCACCCCGCAGGCTCAGACTCCTAGGACCACCCAGCATCACCCCGGCACATGCTCGGGCACCCAGCTGTCACCCCGAAGTTCCCCGCCCGGCCTTCAAGGACACCAACCTCTCCTGCAGTCCCCTCCCAGCACCGGCGTTTCTTCCATGCCAAGCCCACACCCTGCCCCACCCAGTCCCCCAGCCCCGGCTCTTCCAGGCTCTTACTCTGACTTGCTGCCACTAGTCCCCGAGGATTCCCTCGGCTCCCGGCCCTCAAGCTTCCAAGGGAACAGACATGGAAGGGAGGCTGCCTGGGCTCAGAGGCCCAGGAGGGATGGCTGGGAGGAGGGCCCCTCCCTGACTTGCAGGCCACCTGCCCTGGCCCCCTGGCAGGAGCCACCCCCACCCCCTCCCGCTGCTGCTGCTTCTGGGCTCTGTTGGGGTTCACGTCCCGGGTGGGAAACTCAGGGTTCCAGTCCTGTCAGGATTGAGCGGCTCGGCGTCAGTGTCTCCGGGGCCATGGACCCCTGGACCAAGTGGACAGGTAGAAATCTGCTGCCACCACGTGCCGGAGGTGCCCTGGGGGCCTGGTGCAAGCGGCCTGGCCTCCCTGAGCCAGTGTGGACATCTGGGATGTGACCACAATGACCTGACCCCTTCTCGGGAGTCCAGAGGCCTCGGGGGTGCACGCCAGCAGCACGGACGCTCTGGGCATCCGGCTCGCCTGCTCGGAGTCCCGGGAACGCTCGGCCACGCTCCTTTTCTCCTGTCAACCCTGCCACCTGGCTGTGAGGGCGGCGCCGCTGGATGCTCGTGCTTCCATTCCGCCGGAGGCCCAAGGAAGGATGCACTCGGGGCGCCGAGGACGGGTGTCTCCCTCCGGCTGGAGGCTTCGTCTGCGCTGACGCCGCCCCAGAGCCCGCCACTGCCAACAGCTGTCCGCTTCTTCCGGCCTCTGCACGTGGGTGTGCGAGGGGCCTCGTGTCGCCCCAGCCGTGGAGCTGCAGGATGGGCTGTCCCGGGAGGCCTAGTTGAGCAGATCCTGCCTGCCCCAGCCCACAGGACGGAAAACCCAAAGGCCGCCCGAGGCCCGCACACAGGCGCTCCCTGCCGGGGGTCCACTCAGCATGTTCTGCCTGCAGGGGCACCCCGTCCTCCAGCTGCACGGCTGGACATTGCAGCACTGGACATCAAAGATGTGCTGTGTCTTCTAGGTGGAAGCTTCTAGTTTCAGTCAGAAAGGACCCACCGTGGTTCCCCATCTCCCAAAGACTTCTCCTAGCTCTCGGACACAAGCCATTCATAACAAGGCGCAGGTCTGAGATCCCCACATGGATGGAGACTTCTAATCCTGCCGGTTCATCATCTCCTCCTGGAACATCCCAGCGCCCCCCTGACCGCGTCCGAGCACTAACCCCGGCCTATGGCCCGGCAGCTGCCCCCCACCTGCCCACGAACCAGGCAGAGCCCTTGTCATCTTCCTCCAGAAGAGGCCAGACAGGACGTTTGCAAAGAAACACCCAGGGAAACACTCACAAGCCCCCCTGCTGAGCCCTGGCCCCCCGCCTGCTCTTCACCTGGGAGATCAGCTCGCTGCGCTGGGAGGAGTTGCTCTCAGTGAAGAAAATCTCAGACAGTGTCTGAAAGAGGTGGAAGCTGTCCCTGGGGGAGGGCAAGAAGGAAGGAGAAAGGTGGGAGTGGGTGGGAGCGTCCTGGGGACAGCCCACTTGGTCGTAGCCGGATCCTGGGACCCGGACTGCCTGGGGGGGTGTTGCTGAGACTGGGCAGCTCCGAGCACTGCAGGACAGCGTGGGCTTGGGAGCTGAGCTCTCAGGCGGGCACCGCGGGGACCCCCATCCTAGTTGACGAGCGGCTGGTATTGACATGGGACCTGTCCCCTGGACAGAGCGGGCTGCTGGCCAGCACACCCTGGACGTGCTCTCATCTGGCTCGACTCCGTGCCTGACCGCGGCCGGCACCAGTGGTGACACACAACAGCTGACCTCAGGTCCTGGCGAGACCGGGCGCCCCAGCCCACCCGGCCCCTGCCCGGGTCCCGCGGCCTCCAGGCTCCCTGCTGGGTGATGCCCAGCCTCCCGCGGGGCCCCTGGTCCTCCCTGCGTCCCCTGGAGAGAAGCCTGCCCACCTGGAAACTTCCCCCCATGTCTTCTTCTGACGGCCAATCGCATGTCTTTCGAGAGCAGAGAGGATGGCACGGGCTGAGGAGAAGTTGCGGAGGGTTCGGCACTCCTGGGGAGGGAGAAAGAATGGGCCTTGAGGGGTGGTCTGAGCGTGCCCTGCTCCCGTGCCAGCCCTCTCGGCTGACCTCCCCCTCTGGATGAGAGACCCCCACGGAGCCCCTGAGGGCGAGCCAGGGCCCCAGGGCGGGACCCCCAAGCTCCACCTGAGGAAGAGCCTGGGGGGACGTGAGGAGGAAGGAGGGCTGTGCTCCAGGCAGGGCAGGGCCCGGAGGCCGAGAGCCCACCAGAGCGCCGGGGGTCCAGGAGTCCAGAGAGGGCCCCGGCACGCACCCTGGCCACCTCGATCCAGTGCTCCACCACCCTGGCCTTGTCTGCGGCCTTCATGCTGGGGTCCCCGAGGCAGGTGGCCATGACGCAGTCGGCCACGCGGTTGACCTGGCTCAGGACGGCGCACACGGTGGGCGCCACGTGCTCCTTGCCCTTCTGGTGGCGCTGGGACCAGATGGAGCCCAGGCAGTGGTGGGGCACCACCTTCTTGAACAGCTCCTGGGGAGGAGGGCAAGTCAGCCGGCCACGCCCGCCCCCAGCTCAGATCCCGTGGGTCCTCGGGACCCTGGCCGGGGTCATCGTCACAGCAGTGTGTGTGGCAGGGACGGCTAGTGTCCTAGGTCCCCTCTCCAGAGGTGCAAGTGCGGGCTTGGGATCAAGAAACTCACCCAAGGAACAAGGCAGGCAGGGGACCAGGGTTTGGACCCAGATCCCAGGATTGGGGATCAGGGTGGGGAAGGCTGGGGCGGCAGGTCCTGGGAGGAAGTCCCCCCCAGCTCCACCCGGCCTGGCCCAGCTGCTCACCGCATCCATGAGCGACAGCTGCTCTGCCACCAGCTCAGGAGGGAAGGCCAGGAGCTCAGGCTTCTGCTCATGCAGGCTGTCCCCGCAGGTCCCGGGCCAGGGGCAGGAAGGCTGTGGGGGGGCAGCCTGCCCTGCTGCTGAGCTGAGCTCTGGCCGTGGCTCAGGTGCTGCCGACAGACTTTCCTCCCCCTCGAGAGCCGCTGCTCCTGAAGGAGCCTGAATCGGCTGCAGCTCCAGAGCGGGCACTGGAGCGACCTGTGCAGGCGGCACTGGAGGTCGCGGTGGGACCGCCTCCCCCTTGCCAACTGCTGGTGTGGATGGGGCTGCCCCTGCAGATGGGGCCGGCTCTGCCTCCGTAGGGGGCACTGGCGCTCCCTCCACAGGTGGCAGTGCAGGTGGCCCCGAGGCCTCTTCTAGCTCACAAGCCGGCGCTTCTGCTGCTGGAGGAGCAGGCTCTCCCTCGAGAGTGGGCAGTGCCGATCCGTGGAGCGGTGGCGAGGCAGGTGGAGGTAGACTTGCCCCCGGCTCTGCAGCTCCTGCTCCTGATGGTGCTGCAGCTGCCCGCGGCTCCTCAGCAGATGCTCCGGCTGACCGGGTCGGATGGTCGCGCTCCAGGGAGGGCACGGGCCCCATCTCTGCGGGGGGCAGCTGTGGTGGTGCTGGAGCCACCTGCAGCTCAGGAGCTGGCGCCCCGGCACAGAATGCGTCACGCTCTATTTGCACGGCAGGTGCTGGCGCCACCTCGCCAGCTGGCATTCCGGGTGGTGATGGAGCCGACTCTGGCTCTGGACCTGTGTCGGCCGCAGGGGGTGGAACTGGTGCTGGCGGTCGCACTGGAGGCATCGGTGGCTCTGGAGCTGACAAAGGAGCTGGACAAGAGGCAGTTTCCCCACCATGAATGGCTCCGAGTGCCATTCCAAAACCGAGAAGATCCCACTACCTCTAGGGGAAGATCCTGCCCAGGAAAGTGCTCCCCACCGCAGGCTCCCAGGGGACATGTCTGGGGCTCCGCTGTGCTCACAGCCCGAGGGCAGCCTCTGCTGGCTCCTGCCTCTGCGGTGCAATCCCGGCCCCCGGCCCACAAGCTCACGTGCCCCCACCCCGAGGGCCCCTCACCCTCTGGCTCTGCCTCCGTGGGCTCCGGGTGTCTCATCCGGGCAAGCAGAAGCACGACACGGAACTGCAGGCGAGAGCCCGGCAGGTGCTCCCTGGCGTGGGCCGCCAGCAGCTGGAGGCAGGGAGAGTCCGGAGGCTGCAGGAAGTCCTCCCAGTACTGGTCCATCCAGGTGCCCAGCAGGGCGCAGAGGGTGCTGAGGGCAAGGGGACAGCACGGTCAGATGCCGGCCTTGCCCTCCCACTGCACAGAAAGTCCACGAGGACAGCAAGGGCTCTGACTGGCCTGGCCATGGCCCGGTGCTGACACACAGTGGGTGCTTCAGCACAGGGTGAGTGCGGAGGGGGCAGGGCCCGTCCTCCCGCCCCGGGCCCTCGTGGCCCCCCCAGGAGCGTTTCCCCGAGGAGCTGCCTCATCTTCTGCCTGGTGTCGTGTGTGTCTCCCCTTCCCACGGACACTGCCCCCCCTCCACCCCTGCAGGAGGCCGACGGGACTGAGGTCCCCGGCAGATTGGCAGCAGGCTGCTCACCACCTCCCATAGGGGGTCTGCGAGAGGTGGTGTTTGGGGGCCTGGGGCCTGGGAGGGGGTGGAGGATGGGTGGGCTTCTCTGGGGAATGAGCCCCCTGGCCTCCTGTGCAGACAGTGCCCCAGGACCCCACCTCCGCTTCCTTACTCCTTGGCAAGGGGAGGGGGAAGCCCTCTGGACTCAGCCTTCCAGGGGACGGAGGACCCGTGGCCCCAGACCCCGCCCAGTCCTACCCAGACACCCACCACCCGACTCCCCACGATGGGGTCTGGGCACGAGAGCCCCTCGCCCTCACCCAAGGTGCACCTACGTTTTCACGTCAAGGCGTCCAGGAGGCTCACCCTTCCCACCGAGGTCACCTCCATACCTAGGGGAGACCGTGAGGCTGTCACAGCTGCTGGCTGAGTGTCCCCCATGCTGAAGATGGCTCGGCCTATTGCCGGCGGCCCCCCCTCCAAAGGCCCCCAGAAGGCAGCATCTTTGGTCTGCTGAGTCCGCTGCATGGAGCCAGGTGCCGAAGGGAGCGCGTGCACCGAGTAGACATGTGCCGGCTACCAGGGGAAGGGGGAGCCCCCAGCGGCACCTCCTCAGACCTGGGGGAGACCTGGAGCCCTCTGGCAGCCCACAGGGATCCGTGCTCTGACCACACCAAGGTCGGAGGCCCGAAAGGGCTCGCAGACCTCCCTGAGAAATGAGAAAACTGGGTGCGAAGTGGGCGAGGCTGAGAGCCTCTTCCCTGGGGAGAGGGAAGTCCTGCCCAGGAGCAGCCCAGCGCCTTCAGCCGCCCTGTCGGGGAGGCACCCTCGGGGCGGCACTTCCCACTGACCCTGCCAGTCTGTCCTACACTCAGCCCTGGGGGCTGGTCCTCAGGGCGCCCCTTCCCAAGGAGGAAACTGAGGCCAGCGGGGGCAGTGGTGTTTCTGAGACGCCCAGCGCGTGGGGGGTACAGCAGCCCAGGGGGCGGGTGGGGGTGGGCGCTCACCGGTGGAACAGCCGGTCCAGGACCTGCTCGGTGGAGGCGAACACGCGGTAGGTCTCCAGGAAGTTGCAGACGTAGCCGAGGTCGCCCTCCTGCAAGGCGGGCACCAGGTGCTCCGCCAGGTCCTCCCAGCGGCCGGCCTGGACCGTGCGCACGGCGCGGCTCTCCCCCCTCGCGAGGACCCCCTCGTTCTTCCTCTGGGGTGGGACAGAGGGGGCAGTGTGGTCAGACGCAGCGCCTGGACCCAGCCGGGCATGGCCAGGGCCACCTGCTGCCCCGAGCCCTGAGCGACGTCCTGCGAGGGGCCGTGTGGGCCTAGTGGAGAAAGGTCCTCGGCCTCCGCACAGAACCGCAGCTGAGCCAACACCTGAGAGGCGAGGCCCCTGGCCTGAAAGGGCGGGTGCCTGGAGGGTCCTTGGGGGAGAAAGGCCCCTGCAGGGCCGAGGGGCTGAGCAGACCCTGGGCAACTGCAGACCCTCCTGGTCAGGAGACCACCTTCTGGACTGCACCATCCCGGGGCCAGAGCAACAAGGGGATACCGTTGGCCACCGCGACCCCACCTCAGGACAAGGAAGGGAAACGCCAGGGCCAGGGCCAGGGGCTGCAGGGACGCTCCCCCCAAAGACAGCCGGTGGTCCCCCGCCGCTGCCCCTCCACAAGGTCAGCTGGCCCTCGCTGGAGAAAGGGAGGTCTGCGTGTCCTCTGCCCGGCCGGCCCTTTCCTGGAGCCTCTGCCGGGGCCGGGAGGACCACTGCCTGGGGGCCTGCGGGCGGAGTCCAGGGCAGCAGAGCCGGCAGGGCCCCGGGACAGGACCTTCAGCTCTAGCAGCCCCGAAGGCCGAAAGGCTGCTCTGAGCCGCCACCCTCCTGGGATCCTGGGCAGCCGAGGCAGCCCCAGCTCCTACCCGGGAAGGTCAAGGAGGCGGTTCTGGGAGACGGCGAGAACCCTCCTCAGCAGGAGAGCTGACGGCTCGGAGCAGATGGGCAAGGACAGTCACGGAGATGCCGCCGGGGACATGGGGCCAAGGAGGGGACTGGCAAAGAGCAGCACGACGCGCACGTGTCTGCGGCACGCCCACCCTCCAGCCGGCCATGATGGGAATTCTGCGCTAAAAACCCTCTCCTGCCCCTCTCCACATGAGCAGTGACATTCCCCCGTCTGTGCAGTGGCAGTGTGCTGGGGGACTGGGGGGTCCCAGGTTCCTCGGGAAGCAGGATATGGGGCCACTCAGGTGGGAAAGACTGAAGAGCGCGCAGGGGGGTGGGGTCAGGGTGGAACACGGCCCCGGAGTGCTCCCCGGCTGCCTCGGGCCCCACTCGGCGGCTGCTCTCACGTGGAACCAGCTCAGGCCCTGGCCGGGGCCCGGATGGACCATCACCTTCCTCAGAGAGCCGGTGTAGACCAGCCCCTCCTCCAGCTCCTCGCCGACCACCTGCGTGGAGCTCTGCGAACACAGTGCCCGGCGGCCGGGCCAATGGGCGTCACCAGGGGGCCTGTCCTCCCCCGCAGGGGAAGCTGGCCCTCCATTGGGCCGGGACCCAGGGCAGGCCCAGGTGGGCTCTGCCTTCCCCCAAGCCCGGTGGAGAGAACAGGGGAGCTCGAGGCTCAGGATAGACATGGTCCACATGGATGTCCCCAAGCTGCCTCTTCCCACCCCCCCGTGACCTGGCAGGGGACAGGGAAGGCCCTCTGGGTCCCCAACCCTGACAGCCGCTCCTGCCCGCAGTGGTCCCCCTGTCCACGCCCCCACAGCCTGGGAAGAGGATGGACGTGGGGCTGCCCAGGAGGAGCACAGCAGTGGCCTGTGCTGAACAGGCTCCCCTGGACCACCCCGTGTCACCTCTGGCTGCCTCCTGGGTGCCGATGGCCATTGGCTCTGTGGCTGAGGCCTGAGCCAATGTCGGAAGCGATGGCAAGGGGATTCATTCCCGCTTTGGTGGAGGCTGGAGCCTCGGGGTCGCGCAACGCAGCAGGAGAACATGTTGCTCTCTCGAGCGTCTCCTGCCAAGTGAGCTGGGAAGGGGCTGCCTGTGGAATCTGGGTGCCTGGTTACCAGGGTTCCAAGTTCTGTCACCGAGGAAGTGAGGTCACCTCCTGAGGTCATTTCCCCTGGGCCCTTCAACTGTCAGAACCTCACCAAAGTCCCTCTGCATGGCTGTCTGTCCATGCCCTCTCCTGGATCGCCTTGTTCCCTGGACGCCGTTCTGCCAACACGTCCCCCTCACAGCTCCCTGGGAAGGCTGCGGGCGGCTTGGGCCACTGCTCGGGGGAGACCCAGCTGGGTTCAGAGCCCGCTGCTCTGCCCTTTCTGTTTTGGGGAACCCAGGCTAGTCACTGGGGCCCACCCCTAGTCTCCTTACCACCCAGCGGGATCCATTCTAACATCACTTCCCGGGACAGCGTCACGTCGACGGGGGGCGGACACCGTGAGCCCCGGAGTCTGGGTTCACACGGAGCGAATGCACACACTCAGACACGGGGAAGCAGGAAGGGGACGGACGGAACCCCGAGTCCAACTCCACACAGGGCTGGGGGAGGGCCGCGCGGTCTGCGGAGACCCACTTGCGCTCCTGGGCTGCTGTCTCCATCTGGCAACTGAGACCAAAGTCAGACATGGCGACTGTGCCACCAATCCTGCCAGAGGCTTCCCATTGCCTTGAGCATTTCTAACTCTATCTTGTCCACTTAAGAGTTGGAGGTAGAAGCAAACATTTAAAAAGAAAAAGCAAGCACAATTGAATAAAACCGTAATAAGGAAATGAAAACATGGAAAAAATAAAGAGGGCACACCCAAACAACAACAACAAGAAAAAACACCCCAGGTAAAACAGGTTTCCCTCTTAGGCCCCTAGGAAACACCTCAGGCTGCCATTAATCAATCACTCTGCAACCTGCCTTCCACAGGTAAGGTGAGGTGCGAGGGGCCGCGGGGCCGACGGACCGAGCCTCAGCTGAGGGAAGACCCCAGAGGAGGACTGACCTAGGAGAAGGGGTGGCGCGGAGTCACCCTGGGGGCGCGGGGGGCGCGGGCACTCCGAGGTGGGCAGCCCAGCGGCAGTTCGGGTGTGGAATGGGGAGACGCAGGGCAGTTCAGGGCCGGGGGAGGGTGGGGGGCATCCAGGCCAGGGGGCGGCCTGGTTGCTAGGCAACCGCTGAGCCTTGGTCCTGGAGCCTGAGGGCGGCTGTGCCCCCCTGGACTGGCCTGCGAGGGTGACCTTGGAAATGCGCTTCCTCAGCTGTCCTCACTCAGGCAGCTCCGAAACCCTCCCCCCGAGCCGGCTTTCTGTCCCTCTGACTCAGGAGCTCCCTCTAGAGCGTCCTGGGTGACAGGCCTCCTGGGCCCTGCCTGCAGGAGCAGGCGCGTCCCGAGCACACCCGGCAGGGGGCAGGGCCAGCCCCGGGCCCCATCTGGAGCTCCGGCTGCTCGGCTGAGGAAGGCGCGCAGAGCTCGACTTCTAACTGAGTGCCATCAGCCGCGGAGGCCCAGGGCGTGGTGAGCGCTGGAGACAGCTCGGGAAGGACAAACTGCTCACACTCCTCACCGCCCCGCGGCCACACTTGTTTTCCTCTTTCCCCTCCTTCGCCTATAAAATCCCTGGCAGGGGCTTGGGGCAGAGTCCCCCCTTCCTTGCTTGTCCACGCTCAGTAAACCGCCTTCTCCCTGAGAGACGTGTTGCTTCCCTGTGGGGCCAGGTCACAGCCATGCTGGGAAACCGTGGGAGTGGGTGGGCGCGGGTGAGCAGGGCAACGCAGGAGGGCCGGGCCCCCGGAAGGCGCCTGAGTCCTTCTGATGCTCCGAGGACGCCCACGGAAGGCTCCAAGGCCAGCAGCAGCCACGCCGTTTATTTACTCACGTGTCCCGTGACGGCCGTGGGGCAGCGGCCACCCGTACGCTGTGGACACAAAGCTTATCACGGGTCGGACAGCACCAGGGGTCCGGCCAATGCACAGGGCAGTCGGCGGCACGTAGACTAGTAAGTGCTCAGCACTGAGCACGCGCACGCGGGAGTCATGTGGGTTCCCAGAACAGTGCGGAGAGCAGGTGCGCAGGGCAACGACCGCTGCCCCTCGGGCCCTGAGAGCTGTACAGGAACCTTCCAGGGTGGACTGCTGGCCAATCCCACCCCACCCTTTCCAGCAAGCTGCACAAGTACCTCGCGGGAGGGGAAGCAGGCATTTCGTGTCCCTACGAAAGAATGAAACAATAATCAGCATAATAACACGTGAGTTTTAAAGAAGAATGAAATAAATGTGCTCGACAACAAACCACCTAAAGGATCATCCGCTGGTGAATGGGTAAATGTACGTGGTCTCTCCCACTGTGGAATATGAGGCAATGAAAGGGCACGAAGTCCTGCAGGGTCCACGGATGGGCCTTGAAAACTTTTGCAGGTGAATGAGGCCAGTCCCAGAAGACCTGTTGTCGGATTCCTCCACATGAGCAGAGGCAGGCGGCAGGTTAGAGCTCACCTAGGACCGCGGGACCCGGGGAGTGGGAGTGACGGCGAGTGGGCTTGGGGTTTATTTTTTGGGTTGATGAAAACATTCTGAAATTGATTGTGCGATGGTTGCACTGCTCTAAATATACTAAAAACCATTGAATTGCACACTTTAAATGGCTGCATTGTGTGATATCTAAATCAGATCTCAATAAAGCTGTCATAAAACAAACAAAAAAGCTCCTCTTGGGAAGTGGCTGTGGCTCAACCGACTGGGCTCCCGCCTACCATATGGGAGGCCCTGGGTTCACTTCGTGCCTCCTGGTGAAGGGAAGCCGGCCCGCGCCCACAGAGAGCTGATGGCCCACGTCCGTGGAGAGCTGGTGCAGCAAGATGACACAACAAAGGGAGACAAGCAGACACAGAAGAACATGCAGCAAATGGACACAGAGAGCAGACAGTGAGCAAGTGGCAAGGGGGGGATAAATTAAAAATAATAAATTTAAAAAAATGAAACAACAACAACAAAAACTCCTCTTAAGAGAGGATGGGGCCCAAGACCTCTGGCCAACAGATTCTTGACAAAGGTGCGAAGTCGTTCAGTGGGGAAAGAATGGTCCTCAACAAGTGGTGCTGGGGAGACGGGATGACCCCGTGCAGAAGAACGAAGGTGGACCCTGTGGCAGTTTTAGATTATTCATGAACCCCTCCCCCCAGAAAAAGATCATGTCTGTGAACGGGTCTGTTCCTCTGGGTGCGATAGCTTTGAATGCATTAGATTGAGCTGACATGTCTGGATTAAATCACCTGTTAAGATTAGGGCTTTGCTCACTTGACATAGGTGTGCAATGGACACAACCAATCCAATGTCCACAGAGAAAATGTGGAATGGGTGTGGGAACGGTAGCCATGGGGGCTGCTGGGTGTGGGGAACGGGAGGAAGAGATGAGATGTGGAGGCGTTTTCGGGACGTGGAGTTGTCCTGGATCGTGCTTCACGGACAATTACGGGACACTGTAGATCCCCCCAGGGCCCACTGGATGGAACGTGAGAGAGTCTGGGCTATGATGTGGACCATTGACTATGGGGTGCAGTGATGCTCAGAGATGAACTTACCAGGTGCAATGGATGTATCACGATGATGGGAGAGAGTGTTGCTGTGGGGGGAGTGGGGGGCGGGGGCGGTGGGGTGAATGGGACCTCATATATTTTTTTTAATGTAATTTTAAAAAATAAACAAATAAATATTAAAAAAAAAAAAAAGAAAAGGAAAAAAAAAACAACTCAGGGGAGCCGATGTGACTCAGTCAGTGGTTGAGCACAGACTTCCCACATTCGAGGTACAATTCCGGGCCACAATACCTCAAAAAAAAAAAAAAAATCCCATATCAGCTGTCAGAAGGCCAAGGTGACAAAGAGAGCTCTCATCATCTCCATTGGGGGCCCAGCAGCATCTGGACATCCTAATCTTCATAATCCTTGCTCTTGGGAAATATTAATGATTTAATCCCCACAGTTCACTCCCTCTCCTATGTGGCCATCTCAGCGAGATTTAGACGCTACCCTGAGAAGTCCAGATTGGAGTGATAGGCATTCTGACTTGATTTGACACTTTTACAGGGACTGCAAAACTGAAGAAGCTCTCCTCAGCCCTGGGTGCCCTCCTTCCCCTCTCCCTAAGCAGCCAGCTGAATTCCCGGCCATGGGTGAGGTCACAGCGGAGGAGGTGGAGAAGTTCCTGGACTCGAATGTGGGCTTTGCCAAGCAGTACTACAACCTCCGCTACCGGGCCAAGGTCATCTCAGACCTCCTAGGGGCCAAGGAGGCAGCCGTAGACTTCAGCCACTACCACTCACTGACCAGTGTGGAGGAGAGTGAAATCATCTTCGACCTCCTGCGGGACTTTCAGGAGAACTTACAGGCTGAGAAATGCATCTTCAATGTCATGAAGAAGCTGTGCTTCCTCCTGCGGGCAGACCGCATGAGCCTGTTCATGTACAGGACCCGCAATGGCATCGCAGAACTAGCCACCCGGCTCTTCAACGTCCACAAAAATGCCATCCTCGAGGACTGCCTGGTGGTGCCCGACTCCGAGATTGTCTTTCCACTGGACATGGGTGTGGTGGGCCACGTCGCACACTCTAAAAAGATTACCAACGTCCCCAACACAGAAGAGGTACTTTCTTCTCCACAAGGGGAAGGTTTGCAAGAGCAGTGAGGTGTTATTCCATGTGGTTCTGGGGTACAAGTGGGGTGGAGAGCTGCTGGCCAGCAAGGCTGGGCTGATGACAAATTGGTGTTCTCTTTATTTACTTATTAGCTGATAACTTCTTATTTTGAATAAGTTTTTCAAACTTAACAGAAAGTTTAAAATAGGTCAAATAACTATATTTTTCATTCAAATCACCAATTGTGAACAATTGCTTTATCTTTCCTTTTTTTCCTTAACCAATTGAGAGTAAGTTTTAATCATCACGTGCCTTTGTTTCTAAGTACTTCATTGTATATTTCCAGAACAGGGCATTTCTAACATATCCACAGTATGGTGATCAAATTCAAGAAATATATAACATTGATATAATACTATTATTTAATAAATGGTCCATATTTAAATTTAAAAAAAAAAAAAAAGATTAGGGCTTTGCTTCCACCATGCCAGTAGGGTGTGACTCAGGGCTGAGTCCCGCCCCCTTGGTGGCTGATGCAAAGGGACACTCACTCGAGAAGAAGAGAGGACTTGGTCAGTTTTGATCCTGGAGCCCTGGGGAGAGCTGAGCCGTTGGCCTGAGAGTTTGCAGCTGAAGAGAGCAGAGCAGCTGAGCCCGGTGCCAGCCCACAGCGGAGACTGGATGCAGCTGGGCCCACGGAGCCCAAAGAGGAGGAGGAAGGAGAGACCAGGAGAGGTCGCCCGCCATCTTGCTTCTCCACGTGGCAAAAGACTTTGATGAGAAAACAACCTTGATTTGGATGCTTCGGGGCCTTCTAACTGTAAGCTTTTACCCCAAATAAATGCCCTTTATAAAAGTCATCAGATTTCTGGTTCTTTGCATCGGCACCCCTTTGGCTGACTAATACAGACCCCTACCTCATATCATGTAAAATGTTAACTCAAAATGGACCAATGACATATAAGAGCTAAAAACCATAAAACTCTTAGAAGAAAACGGGAAAATCATCATGACCTGGGATTTGGCAACAGATTCAGATTTTAATTCATAAGTATGAGCAATAAGTGAAAAAAAAATAGATAAATTGGACTTGATCAAAATTTAAAACTTTTGTGCTTCAAAGGACACTATAAAGAGAGTGAAGAAATAACCCACAAAATGGAAGAAAATATTTGCAAATCATATATCTGAGAGGTGTTTAATATACAAAATATATAAAGATTCATTACTATTCAACAACAAAAATAAAGATCCTATTAAGAAAATGGGCAAAGGACTTTGTATTAGTCAGTCAAAGGGGTGCTGATGCAAAATACCAGAAATGGGTTGGTTTTTATAAAGGGTATTTATTTGGCGTAGGAGCTTGCAGATACCAGGCCATAAAGCATAAGTTGCTTCCCTCACCAAAGTCTATTTGGAGCAGAATGGCTGCCAACGTCTGCCAGGGTTCAGGCTTCCTGGGTTCCTCCCTTCCAGGGTCTTGCTTCTCTCCGGGTTCAGGGTTCCTCTCTTCCCAGGGTCTTGCTTCTCCCCGGGTTCAGGGTTCCTCTCTTCCTGGGGCTGGCTTCTCTTTCCTCTGTGAGCTTGCTTCCTGGGGCTCCAGCTTAAGGCTTCAGCATCAAACTCCAACATCAAAACCCCTCCAGTCTGTCCTTCGCCGAGCCTTTTAGCTGTGAGTCTGCACCCCTTGGTGCGGGGGACTCAACACCCTAATGACGTGGCCCAATCAAAGCCCTAATTATAACTTAATCACGCCCAGGTACAGACCAGATTACAGACATCATTCCTTATCTATTTTTGGAATTCATAGCCATATCAAACTGCTACAGACTTGAATAGATATTCTCCAAAGAAGAAAAACAAATGGCCAATAAATACATGAAAAGACGTTACCCATCGTGAATTACCACAGAAATGCAAGTCAAAAGCACAATGAGGGAAGCGGATTTGGCTCAATGGATAGAGCGTCCGCCTACCACATGGGAGGTCCAGGGTTCAAACCCCGGGCCTCCTGACCTGCGTGGTGAGCCGGCTCGCACATAGTGCTGATGCACGCAAGGAGTGCCCTGCCACACAGGGGTGTCCCCCATGTAGGGGAGCCCCATGCGCAAGGAGTGCGCCCCGTAAGGAGAGCCACCCAGCGCGAAAGAAAGTGCAGCCTGCCCAGGAGTGGCACCGCACACACGGAGAGATGACACAGCAAGATGATGCAACAAAAAGAAACACAGATTCCTGGTGCCGCTGACAAGAATGCAAGTGGACACAGAAGAACACACAGCGAATGGACACAGAGGACAGACACCTGGGGGGGTGGGCGGGGAAGGGGAGAGAAAAAATAAATCTTTAAAAAAAGCACAATGAGAGGCCACTTCACATCTATTAGGATGGCTATTATTAAAAAAAACACAATGGATGGTAACAAGCGCTGGTGAGGGCGTGGAGGCTGAATCCTCGCGTCAAGTGGCACAGCCACTGTGGAACAGAGCTGGGCAGCTCCTCAGAAAGGTCAGCACAGAGCGCGGGGCCCCCCGTTCCGCACTAGGTATACACCCCGAGGAGTCGAAAGCAGGGGTGAGGATCGCTCCTCACGGAACAGCGGCCACAGCAGCTGTATTTACAGCAGCCAAAGGTGGGGGCAGCCCGGGGGCCACCAACAGATGGCCGGCTGGACGAGGCGCGGCGCACGTGGGAGACTTTCCTCCAGCCGCAGAAAGGCTGATGGCGTGACGCGTGGAGGGACCTTGGAGGCGTGACGCTGAGTGACGCAGCCCAGGCGCAAGGGACAGCTCTTGTCCGATCCCACTCACACGGAATGCCTAGAACGGGCAGGTGCACAGGGCAGGACGTGGGGCGGACGCGGCCAGGGGCTGGGGAGGGGCCGGCGGGGAGTTAGGGCTTAGTGGGCAGAGCTTGTGGTGATGGAGCAGTTTTGGTAACAGACAGGCAATGGCTGCACGCTGTGAAAGTCAGGAATGCCACCGGCGCACTTAAAAATGGTTAAAATGATAAAGAAAAGGTTAAAACGGCAAATTTTATGTTATGTATGTTACCGCGACAATGTTTTTTTAAAGAAGGAGGCGTGACCTGCTTGTTGCTTTCTCTGTCCTGCTTTCTGGAATGCAGATAGGATGGCTGGAGCTCCAGTATCCTGCTGAGGAGAGTGGCGCAAAAACACAGGAAGGGTCTGGGACCATGGCGATAGTAGCTGCCAGACCAGCCCCGGAGGCCAACAGACGCTCGAGGGAGTGGGAGATTCTCTTCTGTTTCACTTAAACCGCTGTTATTTTAGTTGTATGCCATTGCTTGTAGTCAAACTTACTTTAACATATCGCAGTAAAAAAAATGTCTGGAGCCAATTTCCCAGCCTCCCCCTGCTGTGGTGGTCTCATCTGAACAGTGAGCGCACAAGCAGGTCATCGGCGTGGCCAGTTGAGAAAGTGCCCCGTGGGTGGTGCAGCCTTAATGGACCCGGGCAGGCCGGCCTCTGGGGAGCTCCGGATTCCTGGCACGTCCTGCCCGTGGGCCCAGTGGGAGCCCAGGTCCCGCCTCTGGCCTGTAGAGGGCCTGCCCCTGCCCCGTGGCCTTGGCCCTGGACGGGCCGCAGCCGCCTCCCGGCCACCTCCAGGCTGTGCGGCCTCGGGCTCTGCGGAAGGCAGAAGCAGCCTCCCAGGGGCCTCAGCCCGGCCTCCCCTCCAGTCTCCCTGGGGGCCGCCTCGCCAGCGCCTTGTCCACAGCTCAGCAGGTACCCCCCAAGCCTGGGCCTGGAGGGCGGGGGCGGGCCCGCGGGGGCCGCCGGGTGTGAGTGCGGGACCCCCACGAACCCGCGCCCAGGACACAGGTCAAAGCTGTGCACCTCCCACACCCCCCCTGCAAGCCCCCGCTCTCGCCAGTGCCGGCCGGTTCAAGTGCTGACCGTGGTCCTGACCCCAGCCCAGCCGGCCCAGCCAATCCTGACCTTAGCCCCCCTCACCGGCAGAGCACCCCAGCGCTTTCCTCCCCATCTCCATCCGACCCCAGCGGGACCCTCGTCCTAACCCCAGGTCAACCGAGCCCACCCCACCCCACCCCCCCCACCCTGATCCCAGCCTCCCCATCAGCACCCTCGCCCCACCCGGCCCCGGCCCCGCTCTAGTCTTCCCCTCCCTCTAATCGAGCCCAGGACCCCCAGGGGGCTCGGCTGGCATGCAGGTGGGTGGTAGAGGCGGGTCGTTTCCCAGGCAACAGGACCTGTGGCTGGTGTGGCCTTGGGGGAGGGCACTGACCCTGATCGGGGCTTTCCGTTACGTGGAGGCTCATCGGCTCCCAGAACTGCCCCGCTGCCCCTCCAAACCCCCCTGATTCCCACCCGCAGGGCGCATGCTCCTGCCGGGCCCCCCACCCCCCCTCCCCAGCCCAAAAGGGAAGTTGGAGACGGGGCTGGTGTTGGGAAAGAGAAACTGAACCCTCACCCGGACAGCTGCCCTCGGCAGGCCTGGCCTCCAGGTCAGGTCAGGGACCCGCTCTGCCCGCCCTCCCAGGAGCGTGGGGCGCCCGCTGCACACCCCAACCCCGACGCGCACGCCAGCCCCAGGAGGGACTTGAACGCCGTCCTCAGCCTGAGATCCTGGGTGACCCCGAGCCTCGCGCCCGGGGACGCCACTGTCCAGGGGGGCCGTGGCCCGAGGGGGGCGGCCTCAGGGCTGCTCCCGCCCCACCCCCGCTTCCTAGACCCCCCGTCGTACCTCCAGCACCCCACCCCGGCCAGGCTTTCAAACGGGGACCAGGGGCTCCCTCCCCAGGGCCGTCCCTGCCCTCCTTTTCTCAGGACAGTTCTCGGGGCGGCAGCCGGCTTTGGGGTGGTGCGGCCGAGCCAATCGGCAGGACGGGGAGGGCCTGGCCCCGCAGGTGTAGGGCTGGGCTAAGCAACGGCGCGGCAGCACGACGCCACTTTGGCTGGTTCTAGAAGAGTCCGCACGTGCCCTCCAGAAACCCCTGCCGCCCTCCTGAGCGTCCACCCAAACCCCACCAGGACACCTGTAGCTTCTGCAAGTGGGGAGCTGGGGTCAGCGCAGACATCACTGCTGTCTCCAGTGGGGGGAGCCTCCCTGACACCCCGCATGGCCCCGGGGTGCTGGTGATGCAGGCAGAGCCCCCCCTGTGGCCCTGGGGTGCTGGTGACGCAGGGAGAGTCCCCACGTGGCCCTGGGGTGCTGGTGACACAGGCAGAGCCCCCGCATGGCCCCGGGGTGCTGGTGACACAGGCAGAGCCCCCGTGTGGCCCTGGGGTGCTGGTGACGGAGGCCGAGCCCCCGCATGGCCCTGGGGTGCTGGTGACAGAGGCCAAGCCCCCGCATGGCCCCGGGGTGCTGGTGACGGAGGCCGAGCCCCCGCATGGCCCTGGGGTGCTGGTGACACAGGCTGAGCCCCCGCATGGCCCCGGGGTGCTGGTGATGCAGGCAGAGCCCCCGCATGGCCCCGGGGTGCTGCTGACACAGGCAGAGCCCCCGTATGGCCCTGGGGTGCTGGTGACAGAGGCCGAGCAAGGAGGCCACAGGCCCCGCCCGGGCCAGCCTGCCCCTCTCCTGGGCAAGGAGCAGCTGGGGCTGGCCAAAGAAAGGGTCCCAGCCAATGGGCAGACCCGCCTGCGGGAGCACCCGGGGGGCTGAGGCCTGAGGGACGGCCCGTGCCCGCCATGCCTTTTCCTTGGCTGCGCCCCACAGGCCGCGCCCGCCTCTGCATTTGGCTGAGCGCTGCTTAGCTGTCTCCCCGCAGCCCAGGCCCAGCCGGCCCCGGCCTCCGCTCGGCCCCTCCCAGGTGCCCCCCAGTAGCCGCTGGCACCAGCCAGGCCTGAGCCCAGAAGAGGTGCACGTGCCGGGGCCGGGACGAGCAGGGTCACAGGTTTCCTGCCCCCTCCCCCGCCCCCGCGCCTCCGCGCCCTGCTGAGCCAGCGCTCAGGGCCAGGGGGCATTGCCAGCGGGTGAGGCGCGTTTTCCCTTGTGTCCTGTCCCTGTGGCCCCAACACCCTGACCCACGGAGCCCCGGAGGGCGCTGAGCCCTCGTGTTTCTGGGGGCCACCTGGCACTGCGCCCTCGAGCCGCTTGTCGCCCTAGACTGGCCCTGCCACCCCCTGCCCAAACCTGAGCCCCGAGGCCGCATCCTGCTCCGGCCCGCGGAGGGGCCCGCGGGGGCCGGGGGTTCTGCGCTGCTGCTGGCACGTGTCCTCAGGCCCGGGAAAGGCTGCTCGCCAGCTGCCAAGGACAAGGCGAGCCCAGTGGCGTGCGCCAGGCGCCTGGAGGATGCATCCTGGAGGCCGAATGAGGTTTCAGCGGGCAGACGACTTGGTGGGAGGGACAGACTTGGGCAGCTGGAGAGCCCACGGAGAGACGGGACTGGCCCCCGGTGGGTCAGTGGGGGCCAGGGAGTGAGGCTGCAGAAGGGGACTGGAAGTGAGGACCTTTGGCGACCGGCTTGGGACCCAGAACTCACTGGCAATAGGGAGCCACAGAGGGTTTCTGAGCAGTGGAACGAGCCTTAACGGCAGCGCGTTGTGAGCGCAGCCAGGCCCCATTATGGCCTGCGGCTGGGACATGAGGCTCTGGGCGGAGGCCACCACTCTCGGGGCGCCCTGGGACCCTCCCTTGGCGCCTCTGGGCTCCAGTTCCTGTTGGCGAGGGGGAGGGAGCAGCAGCCCTGCAGACGCTTCCCCGAGGGGCTGGGAAAGCAGAACTCGGGCGTCCGCCCTGCGGGGGCTCGAGGACGCGCAGTCGGCCCTCTGCGCCCGGCACCAAGCGAGGACATTCCTGGGCACGCCCCGAGCTGGGAACCGGGCCTCCCGGCACCCGCTGGCTGGCACCCCGAGATCTGGCGGGCACGGCGGGTGGGAACCAGGGCTGGACCCTCAGCCGCTCGGGGGCTGCTGGCCCTGTGGTCCACGCCGCTCAGCCAGCCGCGCCCCCCTCCCAGGTGCCTGGACGCGCGAGCTCGCCATGGGCCCCCTGCCCGCGCTGCTGCTGCTGGCCTCGGTCCTCGCCCCAGGTGAGTGCCCAGCTGCGGCGGGCGGGCGGGCCCGGGCTGGGGGGCGCGGGGCTGGTGACCACGCATGCCCGCCGCTGCCCACCTCGCCCACCTCGCCCGCAGGCCGGGCCTCGTGGGGCGTGTCCAGCCCGCAGAGCGTGAGCGGCGTGAGTGGGTCCTGCCTGCTGGTTCCCTGCGCCTTCGACTTCCCCGCCGACGTGGAGGTGCCCGAGGGCATCACCGCCATCTGGTACCGCGACTGGGCGGGCGCGCGGCAGGTGGTGCTGCACTCGGCCGACCCCGCGCAGGTGGACGAGCGCTTCCGTGGCCGCGCGCGGCTCCTGGAGCCGCCCGAGCGCAAGGTGTGCAGCCTGCTGCTGGCCGACCTGCGGCCCGAGGACGCGGGCCCCTACAACTTCCGCTTCGAGATCAGCGAGGGCAACCGCTGGTCGGACGTCAGGGGCACGCAGATCACCGTCACAGGTGAGGCCGGGCGCGGTCCCCGCCCCCGGGCCCGCGGCGCCTGAGCCCTGAGCGCCCTTTCGCCTGCAGAGGAGCCGCTCGCACCGACCGTCGCCGCGCCGGCGTCGCTGCTCGAGGGCGCGCTCGTGGACTTGAACTGCTCCACGCCCTACGCCTGCCCGGAGGAGGCGGTCAGCCTGCGCTGGCACGGCCAGGACCCCGCCCGCTCCATCGTCTCCACCATCCGCAAGCTCGAGCCCACCGAGGTGGGCCAGGTGGAGACTCTGCGCGTGGCGCTGTCCTGGCAGGACCACGGCCGCGCCCTGCGCTGCCAGCTCTCGGTGGCCGGCCGCGGCGCCCAGGGCGCGCTCCGCCTCGACGTGCAGTGTGAGTGCGCCCAGCCCGCGGGCCCGCGCCGGGGCTCCCCCACTGCCGGCGCCTCCTCTCTCCTGCTGGCCCAAGGGGCGCCCCGAGGGGCGAGCGCCCGAGGGGGCGGGACCGCTCTGGGGAGTGCAGGGCGGACCCTGGAGGGCGCTGCGGGGCGGAGCCCGCGGGTCCCGCCTGAAGGTTCTCGAGCTGCGGGAGCCCGGGTGGGGGGTGTGGGGGGGTGGGCAGAGGCAGCCGGACAAGGCCCAGTGGCTGGGACCCTCCTGCCAGGCTCCCACGCGCACTGGGGCCCCCTCCGTGTGATGGAGGACGGAGGTGATGGTTAGAGTGGCCAGAGCGGTGGTGGCGCAGCGCGTCTTGTCACCTCACCTGCGTCAGCCCTGGAGGTGCTGGTGCTGCAGAACCTGCCCGGAGAAGGGCAGGAGGAGGGACCGAGGGCGGCCGTCTTGCCCGCAGCTTCCTTGCAAACGCGCCCTTCTCAGAGCCCTGGCGCCGCCCTGGGCCCCTCCCACCGGGCGGGTCCCTCCCCAGCAGCGTGGGGCCCGCGAGCTCCCCGAGGTGGGCGCGGGTCAAAGCAGAGAGCCCGGGGCGCGGGGCCGGGCGTGGGTGCAGGAACCTGCCCCGGGTGGGGGGCAGAGGCTGCCCTGGACACGGGCGCCAGAGGGTGCTTCCTTGGGGAGGAGTTTGGGGGGGTAGGAGGAGGGAGTGTGCCAGCCCTGCTCGCGTGCCCCCACGCCCCCAGACGCCCCCAGGGACGTGGAGCTCCTCCTCACGCCCTCGGGGCGGAACATCCTGCCGGGCGACCTGGTGACGCTCACCTGCCGGGCCAACAGCAGCTTCCCCGCGGTCAGCTCCCTGCAGTGGGTCAAGGACGGGGCGCCCCTGGAGGCCCGCGGGCAGGTGCTGCAGCTGCCCCGGGTGGCCTGGGACGACGCCGGCGTCTACACCTGCCGGGCTGGCAACGCCGTGGGTGCGGCCAGCTCGCCGCCCGTCCGCCTCCACGTCTTCGGTGAGTCCTGGGGGAGGCGGACCCTGCTTGGCCGGAGGGCGAGGAGGGGTCCAGGCTGCGGGGCCGAAGGGGCCGGGACGCGGCCGAGCCCCCTGCCTCCCCGGACGCGGTGCGGGAGGAAGGGGAGCGTGGTCCACTCTGAGCCCCCGCAAGCGAGGTCCACGCAGGGACACAGAGGTCCCGGGCTCTGGAGGCAGGACAGCGTGTCATCCCTGCCGCGCCGAGACGGAGGCCAGGGGCAGCGGTCGCCTGGCAGGGCAGCAGGCCGGAGAGATGCGGGAAAAGACGGGGGCGTCTCTGCAGAGGGGGAGGAGGATGTGCGGAGGCCCCGGCGACCGCGAGGGTCGCGCTGAGCCTGGTGCTGTCCCCGCAGCGGCCGAGGTCCGGCTGAGCCCGGCAGGCCCCTTCCTGGAGAACCAGACGGTGACGCTGACCTGCCACACGCCCGCCGAGGCCCCCGGCGACACCCGCTTCAGCTGGTACAGGAACCACGCCCTGCTCGAGGCCGCCCGTGCCAGCAGCCTCCTGCTGCCCGCCGCCACCAGGGCCGACTCGGGCTTCTACGCCTGCGAGGTGCGCAACGCCTGGGGCCACCAGCGCTCGGGCCCCGCCAGCGTGGTGGTCAGATGTAAGTGCATGCCCGGGGCAGGAGGGCGGCCACTCTGCACCAGGTGGCCTCTAACTTGGCACACCTGCCCGGCACACCTGCTCACACACCTGTCCGGCACACCTGCTCAGCTTACCTGCTTGGCACACCTGCTCGGCACACCTGCTCAGCACACCGCACACACCTGCCTGGCTCACCTGCTCGCACACTTGCACAGCACTGTGAGCTGCCTGGGCTGTAGCTCCCTCCTGCTTTGAAAACCTTTGAAACTTCATAAAACTTTTCATCATTTAATAATTTCAAATTATGAATAGCTTCAAGAATAGTACAAAGAATTATTACCATAAACCTTTCAGCCAGATTCCCCATTTGCTAACAGTTTGACACATTTGCTTTATCCTTCCTTCTCTCTCCTGGTAATGTATGTATACACCACTAGGTACACACATATACATACGTGTACACACATATACATACGTGTACACACATGTACAGATGCACATGACTGCACGCATACTTACTCTCTTTGTAAACACACATATACATATATACATATGCAGATCTATTTATCATATATCTACCTCTCATCTATTTTCATTTTCCTGAATCATTTGAAAGGAAGTTGTACATGTGATGCCCCTTTACCCTCGAATTTCTCAGCTTGTATATCCTAAGGTCATTCATTCTCTTGCAAAACCACGGGACAATGATGACAGTCAAGAATTTTAACATTGATTCAAGACTATTAGTAATCTATGATCTACACTCAGATTTTACCACTTGTTCCAATAATGAACTTTAAAATGGTGATTTTCTTCTGGTCCAGGGTCCGTATCATATTCAGTGGCCATGTCTCTCTCTCCCTCTCTCTCCTTCTCTCTCTGTCTCTCTGTCTCTGTCTCTCTCTCTCTCCCCCTCCCTCCCTCTCAATTCTTTTTTAAATTTTTTATTCTTTTTAAATTTTTAATTTTTTTGAGGTTCGAGAACTGGAGATTAAACCTGGGACCTCGTGTCCTTTGTGGGAAACTGGCGCTCGACCACTGAGCCACATGGAACACTTTATGTTTATTTCACTTTCTGTTTTTAGTTTTTTCTTTCCCGCGTCTCCTTATTCTCCTTTAACCTGGGCTGGCTTTGCTCCCCTCTTGTCTTTCCTGACAGGGGTGTTTGCGGGTGCAGTCCAGTTGGTGGCACGTGCCTCAGTTTGGGTTTGTCTGAACAGAGCGCACTGGCCTTGCGCCCTGGGCAGGGCTCGCCGGCGTGACGTGGGTGTGCCTTGCACACGCGCCGCCGCCTGCGGCTCTGCTGGCTTGGCGGGCGCCTCTGCCCGGCCTCTCTGGCGGTTCCTCGCCTTGACCCACTGGCCGCTGGCCTGGCTGTGCGGGGCAGGCTGGGCGCAGCGTGGGTGCAGCAGGCGCAGGAGCCACGGGGGCCGCCCCTTCTCCGGGGCGCTGGGGGCAAAGGAGGTGCAGGGGCCGTGGGCTTTCAAGGGGCTGGGGGCGCGTCCCCCCAAACTGACAGGCCATCCCACACCCCCACACAGACCCGCCCCCCGCCCCGGACCTGACCTCCTTCCTCGAGACGCAGTCGGGCCTCGTGGGCATCCTCCACTGCTCTGTGGTCAGCGAGCCCCCAGCCACCCTGGTGCTGTCCCACGGGGACGTCGTCCTGGCCTCCACCGCCAGGGAGGGCGTCCACAGCCCTCGCTTTGTCATCTCCTCTGCCCCCCACTCCCTGCACCTGGAGATCCGCGACCTGGGGGCGGCTGACAGCGGGGAGTACCGCTGCTCGGCCTCCAACGCCCTGGGGAACGCGTCCTCCACCCTGGACTTCCAGGCCAGCAGTACGGCGGGCACGGGAGGGGGCGGGCACGGGGGTGGCCGGGCACGGGGGGACGGGCACAAGGGGGTGGCCGGGCATGGGGGCAGCTGGGCACGGGGGGGCAGGCACAGGGGGGCGGTCTGGCAGGGGGGGCTGGGCACAGAGGGGGTGGGCACGGGGGCCAGGCACAGGGGAGCGGCCGGGCATGGGGAGGTGGGCACAGGTGGGCAACCGGGCAGGGGGGTGGGGCGGCAGGACACGGGATGGCAGGCACAGGGGGGCCGGGCATGGGGGGCTGGGCCTGGGGGCTGGCCGGGCACGGGGGGCCGGGCACGGGGGTGGGCACGGGGGGTGGGCACGGGGGTGACAGCTGGGCACGGGGGCCAGGCATGGGGAGGGGGGCGGCCAGGCACGGGTTGGAGGCCGCGCGGCTCCTTCCGAGGTCGCGGCTCGGCTGCTGGCCCGCGCAGGCCGCACGGAGGCGTCCCAGCCTCAGCGTTGCTGGGAGTCAGGCAGGAAGCGGCCCTGCACGCAGAGTCATTCACGGCTGCCTGAACTTTGTAGCATCGGGCGTTTCGGGGCGGCTCCGTGCGGGACTCAGATATGGGGACAAACCCGGGGAGCGCCGCGAGTGCCGCCCTCGCCCCTCCTGGGGCCGTGTGGGCGTAGCTGCCCCCTCAAGCTGCGGCTCAGCGCCCAGCGCATTGGAGGCCGAGCCCTCCTGCCGCAGGGAGAGCCGCGGCGCCCGTGCCACAGCGCCCGGACGGGAGGGACCCCGGGAGGGCAGCCTGGGGGGAGGCGGGAGGCCGCGCAGGGGCGGGCGGGCGGCCGGGCACTCACGCCTCCCCCCGCCTGTCCCGCAGCCGCCCGCCTCGTCATCAGCCCGGCCGCCGAGGTGGCGGAGGGGCAGGCGGTGACGCTGCGCTGCTCCAGCCTCCTGAGCCCGGCGCCCGACACGCTCTTCTCCTGGTACCGGAACGGGGCCCTGCTCCTCGCGGGGCACAGCAGCAGCCTCGACCTGCCCGCCGCCTCCAGCGCCGACGCCGGCTCCTACCACTGCCGAGCCCAGGACGGCCGGGGCGCCAGCAGCTCCTCCGCCACCGCCGTGCTCACCGTGCTCTGTGAGCAGCCCGGCCCGCCCCGCCCTCCAGGGACCCCCGGCCCTGTCCTGCCCTGTCCTCCCGGGGCCGAAGCTTAGGGAAAAAACCGGGGGCTTGCTCTCCCTCTGCCTCCCACGTCCCCCCCACCCAATGCCGGCCTCAAACCCGAACTTTGTCCCCTGGGCTGGGCCTGGGGACACACACTCCTATGTATGTGCACACGCCCCACGGGTTATGCCCTCACGAGTTCCCACAGACAGTGTGGGTGCCCGTCAGTCCCGGGGCGCCCTGAAACCACAGAAGGTCCCCCTGATGTGCACAGGGCCCATTCCAGGGAAGCACAGCCCCATGTCCGGGGTGTTGGCGCCGGCTCTCTGGCCTCCACCTCTGGAAGTCCCCAGAAAGTGGGCACGAGGCTCTGAGTTCGAGGGGGCTGGCCAAGAGCAGATGAGGGCCAGGGAGGGGCTCGGCAGTTGGGGTGGCATGGGATCCCCCGGGGCCACGGCGGGCCCTTCGCTGCCGGCAGGGTGGGGTCCTGCCCACTGCAGGGCGAAGGCCCACGCTCCCACCGCCCCCCACAGACGCCCCGCGCCGGCCCACCCTCAGCGCCCGGCTGGACCCCGGCGCGGCCCTGCGCGGCCTCCTGCTGTGCCGCGTGGACAGCGACCCCCCCGCCCAGCTGCGGCTGCTGCACGGGGGCCGCGTCGTGGCCGCCTCCGGGGCCCCAGGCAGGGGCTGCAGCTCCTGCGGGGGCTGCTCCCGGCACACGGTCAGCGACGCCCCCAACCTGCTGCGCCTGGAGATCCAGGACCCGGTCCTGGAGGACGAGGGCGAGTACCTGTGCGAGGCCAGCAGCGTGCTAGGCAACGCCTCGGCCGCCGCCACCTTCAACGCTCAGGGTGAGGGCGGCGCGCCCGGGGCCGGGGCGGGAGCGGCGGGGGGAGCGGGCGGCCCCGGGGCGGGCGGGAACCCCGGCCACGCGGCCCCCTGCTCGGCTTCCAGCGGAGCACGCGGAGGGCCCCGGGGCGGGAAGGGGGCTGCCCTCGTCCCCTCTGCGGGCCCCGCCCAGCGCCCCCCGCCGCCTGGGCAGGCCCTGCTGGCCCCGCAGGCGCCCCGAGGCTCTCCTCCGGCCCCGCTCGAGCCGGCCCGCGCCGCCCGCCCTGCAGCCACCGCGCTGGTCGTGGCGCCGCTGGACACGCTGCGGGAGGGCGCGGCCGCCAACCTCACGTGCCATGTCCGCCGCGCGGCCGGCGGCCCCGCCAACTACTCCTGGTTCCGGGACGGGGCGCTGTGGGCCCAGGGCCCCCTGGACACCGTCACCCTGCTGCCCGTGGCCCGCGCCGACGCCGGCCTCTACGCCTGCCGCGTGCTCGCCCCCGCGGACGCCCAGCCCTCCGCGCCCGTGCTGCTGAGCGTGCTCTGTGGGTGCCGGGGCAGCGGGGTGCGGGGGGCCCGACGGGCTGGACCGGGGGCGTGTGGACGGGGAGCGGGCACCCTGTGAGGCTGAGCAGAGCGGGGCCTGACTCGCCCCTGTCCGCACAGACCCCCCGGACCCCCCGAAGCTGTCGGCCCTGCTGGACGTGGCCCGGGGCCGCGTGGCGCTGTTCCTGTGCTCCGTGGACAGCCGCCCCCCCCGCCCGGCTGGCGCTGCTCCACGGCGAGCGCCTTCTGGCCACCAGCCCGGGACCCCAGCCCCCCACGCACGGCCGGCTCCGCGCCAGGGCCGCGGCCAACTCGCTGCAGCTGGAGATCCACGAGCTGGGCCTGGACGACTCGGGCAGCTACCGCTGCGAGGCCACGAGCGCGCTGGGGGCGGCCAGCGCCGCGCTGTTCTTTCAGGTTCGAGGTGAGGCTGGGCCTCGTCCGCGGCCGCCCACGTGCCGGCCTGGGTTGCGGGGACTTCACGGTGCGGCGGGAGCCTTTCCGCGGCCGGCTAGAGACCGCCCGCTGTCCAGCCGCGTGAGGACGACTCGCGGGGGCTCGTGCGGCTGCGGCCCGTGGGTGCCTTCTCCTGCAGTGACGAGCCTTCACAGGGAGCACCCCTCTTATTAGCAGCTGCGCGGGCATGGGGTGCATGGGCTCCCCGCTGGCAGGCGCTCTAGGACTGGCCAACAAAACTGTAACCCAGGGGGGCGGTGGGCCAAGGACGGGGCCGGCCGGCGGCGGGCGGGGTGCCGGGCAAGGTGGGCCTCGGTCGTGGGTTTGGGGCGCCGCGGCTCCAGGCTGATCCCCCCGGCCCGGGAGGGGGCCACGCAGTCGGCGTGACAGGGCCCCAGACCGCAGAGGGTGCGGTGCGCGCCCTCACCTCCTCCCGCTTGCAGGAGCCTGGGTCCAGGTGTCCCCGTCGCCGGAGCTCCAGGAGGGCCAGGCCGTGGTTCTGAGCTGCCAGGTCCCCACGGGGGTCCCCGACGGGACCTCGTTCCGCTGGTTCCGGGACGGCCAGCCCCTCCAGGAGCCCACGGCGGCCTCGCTGCGCTTCGCGGCCATCGCGCCGAGCCACGCGGGAGCCTACCACTGCCAAGCCCAGACCCCGGGCGCGGCCTCCGCGAGCCTGGCTGCCCCGGTCAGCCTGCACGTGTCCTGTAAGGGCCGCCCTCTTGGGGGGGCCCTGGGCGGGGGGGTCCCCGGGCTGCGCCCCCTGAGCGTGCCTCCCCGCAGACGCCCCGCGCCGCGCCTCGCTCACCGCGCTGATGGACACGGGCCCTGGACGGCTGGGCCTCCTGCTGTGCCGCGTGGACAGCGAGCCCCTGGCCCAGCTGCGGCTGCTCCGCGGGGACCGCGTGGTGGCCGCCTCCTCGCAGGCCGGGCCCGAGGCTGCAGACGGCCGCCTGCGGCTGCGGGCGGCGGCGGCGCCCAACGCGCTGCGCCTGGAGATCCGCGGGGCGGTGCTGGAGGACGGCGGCGAGTACCGCTGCGAGGCCAGCAACGCGCTGGGCCGGGCCTCGGCGCAGGCCGCCTTCGACGCGCAGGGTCAGTGCGGGCGCGGGGCGCGGCGGCCCCTCGACAGGGGCTTCCGGGGGCCGGGCGCAGGCGGGAGGGCACAGCCCAGGGCCGGCCCCGCTCCCGCCTCTCCGGCCGCAGTTTCCAGACTTCTAAGAGCGCGCAGCACGTGTGTGCACACACGGGACGACACGGCCGTGCCAGGTGTGCTGCAGCGCGACTTTCTCTTCCCACGTCGTGCCACCCTCGCTCCCACCTGCTGCTAAAACTTTGCATCCCCCCAAACCGAAACCCCACGAGGCATCTCCTTTGAGCAGCCGCTCCCGCTCCCGCCGCCAGCCCCGTGCCCGTCGGCGTCCTGCCTCCGCCGGGTCGCTTGTTCTAGAGCCTCATGTAGGCAGAGCCGGGCGGTGGCCGGCCGTCGGGGCTGCCTCCTCCCCACGGGACCCCCAGGCCGGTGGGGGGGCTGGGCACCCCGGGGCCGCGTGAGCCCCGCTTGCGCCTCCCGAGAGGGGCAGTGCCTTTTCCCAAACCCGACCTGGGAACCCCTCACGGTGGGCGCCCGAGGCTCCCAGAGGCGGGGGCCGCGCCCGCCGCGTTGCAGGCCTGCTTCACCCCGGGGACCCCCGCCCTGGCCGCGCCCTGACCCTGCCCTTCCGCAGCCGTCCACGTGCTGGTGTGGCCCGAGGGCAGCGTGCAGGAGGGGCAGCCGGTGAACCTGACCTGCCTGGTGTGGAGCGACCGCCCAGCCCTGCTCAGCCTCACCTGGTACCGCGACGGGCAGCCACGCGTCGGGGGCCGCTCCCTCCTCCTGCCCAACGTCAGCGTCGCAGACGCCGCGTCCTACAGCTGCGGAGCGGGGGTCCCCGGCCAAGCCCCCAGCCTCTCCAGACCCGTCACCCTGGACGTCCACCGTGAGTGTGGCGGGCGGGGGCGTGTGGCTGCCCGGCCCTCGGCGCCCGGGAGCGTTGGGTTTGGGGGGCGGTGGGCGCCGGTGCCTTCTTCTGGGCGGAGGCGCAGGGCATTTGGGGGCCCTGGGGCGGGGGGGCCCGGGCCACTGCGGGTCCGAGCGCCCCCGTCCGCCCCCGCAGACGCGCCCCGCAACCTGCGCCTGACCTACCTCCTGGAGGGCCGCGGCGGGCAGCGGGCGCTGGTCCTGTGCGCCGTGGACAGCCGCCCGCCCGCGCAGCTGACCCTCAGCCACGCCGGCCGCCTCCTGGCCTCCTCGACCGGGGCCTCCGCCCCCAACGCCCTGCGCCTGGAGCTGCGGGAGCCGCGGCCCCGCGACGAGGGCCTCTACAGCTGCTCGGCCCGCAGCCCCCTGGGCCGGGTCAACGCGTCCCTGGAGCTGCGGCTGGAGGGTGAGGCGGGCCTGCCGGGGCCACGGGGCGGGGACTTGGCGCTGGCCGCCCGGCTGACCCCGCCTCCTCGGGCAGGCGTGCGGGTGACCCTGGCGCCCTCGCCCGCCATGCCCGAGGGAGCTCCCTTCACGGCGACCTGCGAGGACCCCGCCGTGCGCCTGCCCGCCCTCGTCACCTGGTTCCACAATGGCCGCTGGCTGCAGGAGGGGCCGGCCACCTCCCTGTCCTTCCCGGCGGCCACGCGGGCGCACGCGGGCGCCTATCACTGCCAGGTGCAGGATGCCCAGGGCACGCGCAGCTCCCGGCCTGCCGCCCTGCAAGTCCTCTGTGAGCAGAGACCCCCGGCTGGGGCGTCCGGGGGCGCGGGGGCTTCCGGTCCTGGTGGGGGTGGGCGCTGACTGCCGTGGACGCGGCAAGGGGCACCGGGCGACGGGGAAGGGGATCCGGGGCCTCTACGTGACACAGGCGAGCCCTGCGTGCGGGCGCCCGCCCGCCAGAGCCCGAGAAGGAGTCGCTCCCGGGGGTGGCGCTCATCCAGAGCGGGCGCCAGGCGGGCAGCGGCCGGCCCCCGACCATGCCCCGCCCCACAGACGCCCCCCGGGACGTGGTGCTGACCTCCTTCCGGGACGCGCGGGCCGGCACCGGGGCCGTGCTGCAGTGCACCGTGGACAGCGAGCCGCCGGCCGCCCTGGCCCTGGCCCGCGACGGCACCCTGCTGGCCGCCAGCCACGGCGTCACCGGCGCGGCGTTGGAGCCAGGCCACGTCCAGGTGGCCCGCAACGCCCTGAGGCTGCAGGTGCACGACGCGCCCACGGGTGACCAGGACACCTACACCTGCACGGCCCGCAACCGGCTGGGCTCGGTCAGCACGACCAGGCAGCTGCGCATGGACGGTGAGCGGGGGCGGCTCGCGGGCACGTCGACGCGGCCCTGCTCAGGGAAGCCTGATCTGATGGAGGAGGCACAGCTGCCACCGGGTGGGGGCCCACACACACGGGTGCCCGGTGCAGGGCAGACCCACCGCCCCACAGAGCCTGGACTGGGAAGGGCATGGACCCCAGGGCAGGAGAGAGATGGGCCGGGCCCGGCAGGAGCCCAGACTGATGGAGGGGGTGCGAGCCCATCTGAGGGGCAAGGAGCTGGTCAGACGAGGGAGGCATGGCCCCGGCCCTTTTCTCAGGACTCTCACCTGATGGGGAGACCGAGGCCCACCTTGGGGGACCCCGGCCCAGCGGGGCTGACACCTGGTCCCGGCCGCCCACCCCTCCGGGTCCCCGTCTGCAGGTGTGCGGGTCGTGGCCGAGCCGGGCCTGGAGGTGCCTGAGGGCGCAGCGCTGAACCTGAGCTGCCTCGTGCCCGGCGGCCCCGGGCCCTCGGGCAACGCCACCTTCTCCTGGTTCTGGAACGGCCAGCAGCTGCACGGGCAGCCCGCGCCCACGCTCGCCTTCGCCCGCGTGACCCGTGCCCAGGCCGGGTGGTACCACTGCCGCGCCGAGCTCCCCGCCGGGGCCGCCATCTCGGTTCCAGCCGTGCTTCGCGTGCGCTGTGAGTGAGCTGCCCCCGCCGGCCCACCCGCCCCTTCCTGCCGCAGATCTCCTCTCCCATCTGCAAAGAGCAGGCACTTCAGCGAGGGAGCCCCTGGCTCTGTCTTGAGCGTCTGTGCCTCAGTTTCCTCATCTGTACAATGGGGACTGCATCAAGCCCCTCCTCTAGAGAGGAGTACAGGGGGAGTGCACAGAGCATCCCCAATCAGCCTTTGCCTGTTCGTCCATCTTCCCTGGGTCCCAGCTGTATCAGTCAGCTACTGCTGTGTGAGAAACCAGCCCAGAACGTAATTGTTCTGTTGTTGTGAAAAGCCGTTAAAGCAATATTTTATTTGCTCACAGTTCTGTAGGTGGGAAGTTTGGGCTGGGCCGATCTGCGGGTGTCACCTCACGGGGCCGTGGCACCTGCTTGGTGCCCAGTGGGAGAACAAAGGCAGCTGGGGATGCGCAGCCCTGCGCCTTCTCACGGTCAGATCGAGCCCCAGAGCCCAGAGGCGGGGCTTGACGCCCTCCCGGCAGGGGCAGTGGCGTCCGGGCGTGCGGTGTGGGCACGGGAGGGACTGGCCGTTGGGTCACCGCCCGCCCCGCAGACCCTCCCAGTTCGCCCACCGTGACGGTCTTCGTGGAGCCCGAGCGCGGCCTGCAGGCCATCCTGGACTGCCGCGTCGACAGCGAGCCCAGTGCCCGCCTGACCCTGCACCTGGGCGGCCGGCTGGTGGCCTCCAGCCCGCCGCGGGACGCCCCCGCGCAGCCACACGTCCACGTCGCAGCGTCCCCCAATGGCCTGCGGGTGCACGTGGAGGAGCTGGGGCCCGGCGACCAGGGCGACTGCGTGTGCGCGGCCACCAACGCCCTGGGCGCCGCCTCTGCCTCCGCCCACCTCAGCACCGGGGGTGAGTGGCGGCCGGCCGAGCCCCTCGCGCGGGGAGGGTCTCCCGGGATGACGGGAGGGACGGGGTCCCCGGGGGCCGCGGGAGGCGCCGAGCGTGACGCAGCCCGCCCTTGTTGCAGGCCTGCGGCGCCTGCGCCAGTCCCGCCTGCTGCTGGGGCTGCTGGGGCTGCTGGAGGGCCTCCTGCTGCTGGGCCTCGGGCTCTGCTACGCCTGGAGGTGCGTCCCCGCGCCCGCCCCGGGGGCACAGACCAGGTCCCGGCTGCCCCTCCCGCCAGGAAGTCCCTCTAGAATCCCCCCTGCGTCCCCCCTGCAGTAGCGTCCTTCCTGCCTTCTCTTGACCGGGTTTTCACTGAAGACAGGGCTGGGGAGGAGAAAAGACACCCCCAGCCCTCCACCCAGCCCCCCACTCCACCCAGTCCCCACTCTCCACCCGGCCCCCCAGCTCTCCACCCAGCCCCACTCCTCTCCTCCCGGGCCCCCACTCCACCCAGTCCCCCACTCTCCACCCGGGCCCCCTCCACCCGGCCCCCCCACCTGCCCCCACTCCCCACCTGGCCCCACCCCTACCCACCTGCCCCCTCCACCTGCCCCCCACTCTCCACCTGGCCCCCCCCAGCTTTCCACCCCGTGTCCTACTCCCCATCTGGTCCCCCACTCTCTGCCCCGTCCCTCCCTCCACCCAGCCCCCCCACCTGTCCCCCATTCTCCACCAGGCCCCCCCTCCACCTGCCCCCCCTCTCCACCCAGCTCCCCACTCTCCACCTGCCCCACTCTCCACCTGCCCCCACTCTCCACCTGCCCCCGCTCTCCACCTGCCCCCGCTCTGTACAGCGAGCGTTCGGGGCTGAGCCCGGGCAGGCGGGTGGCGGAGGCCTCCAGGCCGCTCTGCCTTCTGCAGGAAGCGGCTTTTCCATAGACTGCGCGGGGAGGAGGATGCGCTGGAGATGGAGCCTCAGGAGCCCGCCCTGCAGGTAGCCGCTCTGCGCGTGCGCGGCCGCCAGAGGCTGCTCTCCCGCAGGGCACGTGGGCGCCGGCCGCCGAGGGCCCGATCTGCCGGGCGGGGAGCGGCCTCCTCTCTGGACCCAGCGGCATCACCTCTGCTTCCAGGGCACGGTGGCCGGCGCTCCGCGCTTCCGAGGGCCCTGGGCGGGAGCAGCCTCTGCTTCTCCTCGCGGTGGGTGGCGTGGGGCTGTTTGGGGCCAGGAGCCCAGGGCAGCCCCAGCCCCCCATTCTGACATTCCCTGGGGACCCCCAGGACTGGTGGGGCCGGGGCTGCCCTTGTCCAGAGCTGGGGTCAGGCGGCGCCGCCCAGCGTCTCCTCTGCGGGAGGCTTGTCCGTCCTGGTGCCGTGGGACCCCGACTGACCAGGCACTGCCCCCCAGGAGGAGGACGCCGGCGCCTGCGGCGACCTGGACCTCCCCGGGGAGTCTGCACTGGACCCTGCCCTCACCTGTGAACGTGGCTCTGGGGCCCCTTACTCCCAGTGACCTGCCCCCGAGGAAAACGGGGTGAGAAGAGGGCGACCCGCAGTCTGCCGGAGAGCGTCGAGTCGGGGCACGGCGGCGAAGCGCGCTGCGCACTGTCCCCTCAGCCCCGGAGCCCGGAGCTCGCCGTGCCTCCACTGCTGCCCCACGCCGAGCCCTTCGGAGTCCTGGGCTCCCTGCTCTGGCGCGTCCGTGTCCTCACCAGCTGGCCGAGGGGCTCCGTGGACAACTCACACCGGGCTGCCCGACAGGCCCGGAGCGGAGACCTGGACGTGGGGGAATGGCACGTTCCTCTCCCGAGCTGGGTGGGCGTCAGGCAGGCGCGGGCCGGCTTCACTCTCCCCCGCGCACCGTTTCCGATCGCGGGGTCACGCCGGCCCCGTCGCAGCCACGTTCCCCCCAGGGCGTGATTTTTCTGTAAACCCACAAGTTCTCTAACAACAACAAACTAGGCCGATCTCAGTTATCAGTGCAGGTGTAAAAATCATAAATAAAATTGTTACGGAGAAAGAATTGAACAGTGTTTTAATGGGATGACATTTTCTGAGCAAGTAAGGTGTATCCTAGGCATGCAGGGCTGTGCAAAAAGTTTTTAGTATTAATAAACATGTACGGGGAAGCGGACTTGGCCCAGGGGTTAGGGCGTCCGTCTCCCACATGGGAGGTCCGCGGTTCAAACCCCGGGCCTCCTTGACCCATGTGGAGCTGGCCCATGTGCAGTGCTGATGCGCGCAAGGAGTGCCCTGCCACGCAGGGGTGTCCCCCGCGTAGGGGAGCCGCACGTGCAAGGAGTGCACCCCGTAAGGAGACCCGCCCAGCGTGGAAGAAAGTGCAGCCTGCCCAGGAGTGGTGCCGCCCACACAGAGAGCTGACACAACAAGATGAGGCAAAAAAACACAGATTCCCGTGCCGCTGACAACAACAGAAGCCAACAAAGAACATGCAGCACATAGACACAGAGAACAGACAACTGGGGGGAGGAGGGAAGAGAAACAAATAAATAAATAAAACTCTTAAAAAAACATGTACAGTAACATTAAAGGAGAAACCATATCCATTTCAGTGAACGTTGCAAAAGCATTTGATGTATAATAATACATATTACTGATGAAATTTTTTAAATATTTTATTTTAGAATAAAAGCTTTCTTAATCCAAAAAAAAAAAGAGTGGAAGGCACACCCGTTCGCCTTGGAACACAACCCAGAACTTGCAGGTCAAGGTGCTTGCTCCGGTGGCCTTGGTCACAGGCCACTCCACGGTGCAAGGGGAGCTGGGCACGTGGTCTCTCCGCTCAGCCCACTACTGCTTGAACGTTCCGTTCCCGCGGGACGCCGGGCCGTGGCCCCCTGGGGCTCTCCCTGCTCTGAGCACGTGTGTGTCGTGAAGGTTCTCCTGGGAGCGGGGCCTAGACTCGGCAGTGACCGCCTGCTCAGCCCCCGCGCTCCTCTGCTGACCCCGCGTCTGGCCATGGGCTGCCCGGGGAGGTGCCCAGCCAGAGGGCAGTGGCCTGAGCAGCCTCCTTGGGCCAGGGACCCTGGATGGAGCAGCCCCGTTCCCACCCCACCAGGGGCGGGAAAGGCAGGCAGGAGCCGCGGGAAGGGGTGAAGGGCCCCAGCGGGCAGGACCGGGGAGCCGATACCCGCGGCGTGGCCTGGGGGGCAGGTTGGCAGCCCAGCTGCCGCCCTGGGATCCCGAGCGAGAAACACGGGGTAACAGGGATCTGGTGGAGGAGCTGGTGGTGGGGAGCAACTGGGGCCAGGGGAGCACCTCGCAGCCAGAGCCAGGGGAGCACCTCACAGTCAGAGCCAGGGGAGCACCTCACAGCCAGAGCCAGGGGAGGACCTCGCAGCCAGAGCCAGGGGAGCACCTCACAGCCAGAGCCAGGGGAGCACCTCGCAGCTGGGCCAGGGGAGCACCTCAGAGCCGGGTCAGGGGAGCACCTCACAGCCAGAGCCAGGGGAGCATCTCACAGCCAGAGCCAGGGGAGCACCTCACAGCCAGAGCCAGGGGAGGACCTCGCGGCCAGAGCCAGGGGAGGACCTCGCGGCCGGGCCAGGGGAGCAGCTCAGAGCCAGGCCAGGGGAGCACCTCACAGCCAGAGCCAGGGGAGCACCTCACAGCCAGAGCCAGGGGAGGACCTCGCAGCTGGGCCAGGGGAGCACCTCAGAGCCGGGTCAGGGGAGCACCTTGCGGCCAGAGCCAGGGGAGCACCTCGCAGCCAGGCCAGGGGAGCACCTCGCAGCCAGGCCAGGGGAGCACCTCACAGCCAGGGGAGCACCTCGCAGCGGGGTCAGGGGAGCCCCTCGCGGCCGGGCCAGGGGAGCACCTCGCAGCCGGGCCAGGGGAGCACCTCACAGCCGGGCCAGGGGAGCACCTCACAGTCAGAGCCAGGAGAGCACCTCACGGCTGGACCAGGGGAGCACCTCGCGGCCAGGCCAGGGAGCACCTCGCAGCCGGACCAGGGGAGCCCCTCGCGGCCGGGCCAGGGGAGCACCTCAGGCCGGGTCAGGGGAGTACCTTGCAGCGGGGTCAGGGGAGCCCCTCGCGGCCGGGCCAGCCTCCTTCTGTCCAGGCCCTGTGGCTGACATCCTGCGAGCCTGCCCGGCACGTCCTTCCCGTAAGCGTCTATCCTGGAAGGAACTGGAGCGAGTTCTCTTCTTGCTGCTGCAGCTGCTGGCCTAGAGCTCAGGACTCAAGTGCTAGTGGGTTCGTTCGGGAAGACTGGGGGTGCAAGGAGCAGACCACTGAGGCCATCGCCAGCGACATCCCCTCTGCACCTCGAGGCTGACTGCGAGCCGCTCACCTTTGTGGCCACCAAGACAGCACGCAGTAGGAGAGCACTTGGCCAGCACTTGGTTTTTCCAGTGTTGCTGGCTGCGAGGGCGCAAACGTGAGCTGAATCCAGAGGCAGGACGGGAGAGAGCAGCCCACAGCAGCGGGGCGCGGGGCTGCGGCAGCGGGGAGGTGCTGCAGGGGGGCTGGGGGGCCCCCAGCTGGGGGTCTTCGTCTGCTCCTGTGTCCTCCAAGGGCACAGAGTCCTCCCTGGCCGCCTGGCCGCAGAGGGGTTAGCTGTGCCCGCTCCCAGGGGCCTGGGGCCCTCCAAACGCTTTTGAAAATAAACTTTCCATTGAAGGGTAACGTGCAAAGAAGGGCATACACCACAAGTGTGCAGCTCAGCGACTTTTCACAAAGCGAACACCCCGCGTCGTCAGCCCCAGATCAAGAAGCAGGCCCGATGGGCGCTCGCCCCCTTGTGGGAGGTCCCGGGTTCGGTTCCCGGTGCCTCCTGGAGAAGGCGAGCAGACAGTGAGCAGACAGACGAGAGAACCACCTGGGGGGGGGTGCAGGGAAAAATAAAGTAAATAGTAAGTAAAGTAAATGAGTAAATCTTGAAACAAAAGGAGGCAGGCCCCTGCCAGCCCCAGAGCCTCCCGTGCTGCCCACGCGCTGCAGCCCCAAAGGGGAGCCTGCTGCCTCGACCTCCAGCACCCAGATTTGCGTTGCCTGTTGACGTTTATGTTCATAGCATCACTTGGGAAAGGCTTTGGAAACTGTCCGTGTCCACGCTCCCGCCAGCGCAAAGGGGGAAGAAGGGAGCGGAAGGTACGGCCTCGCCTCTGTGGGCTCACCTGCCCCGCGCCTGGATCCCAGCCCCGATTCTACCCAAGACAAGGAGGGCTTCTGTCCGGCCGGAAACCCGTCCCAGAATGTTCACCACAGCCCAAGACGGAAAGCCACAAACGCACGGCAGCGTAGAGCAGTGAACAGTTACCCTCGTGCAAGGGGACATCACACGCAGCGCGGGCGAGCTGCGGTTACGCGCACCGCCCCGTCGTGGGAAAGGAGCTAAACGGGTGGTCCGTTTTTGTGACGTTCGAGAAGAGGCAAATGCAACCGGTCAAGGGTGACAGGAGTCGGAACGGCGGGGTCAGCTGTGGGGCAGGGGGCGGTCAGGGCGGCCGAAGGGGCGTCTCGTGGAGCGGGCTGTGCCGTCTCGGTCTGGGCCGTGTCCACGCTGTGCAAATCCTTTGAGCGGCGGGCTGGGGGCGCGTCCCTTCTGCGCTAAGTGCACAGCACTGCACTAAGAAGGCTTTTAAAACTCCCGCTCTCCTCATGCCGCGCACCCACATTCCAGGGGATCGTTCCACCCGGAAGCACCCCTCCGCCGCGCACCCACATTCCAGGGGTTCCCGGAAGCACCCTCCGACCTTGCCGAGGGACGTCGTGGTTTCCTGAACGTGAACGCGGGGACGGAGCCCTGACCGTGCCCGGGACCCCCACCCTGCCCTGGCGCCCCGGGCCTCGCTCAGGCTGAGCCGCGGGCACAGCTGGCGGCCGCCGCCCGGCACACGGGGTCCGGTGCTCGCCTCTCCCCGCCGTGCCGTGCTCCTGGCACTGCCTGACGCCCCCGGGGAGCGGCACCCCAAGACGTGCAGGCACTCACCCTCACCGAGGGCTCCCGGGGTCGCTTTCAGGCTCCCCCTGCCTCGACTCGGCCCCACCTCCTCGGCGTCTCAAATGTGAGGCAACGGGGGCTCCGAGATTTGGGCAGGACGTCCCTCTGCGCGCTGGGACCAAGTCCACCTGGGCTTGGGGCGTCGGCTTCGCTCTCGGGCACCACACACCCTCGTTTCAGCAGCACCGAGTGGGTGCCAGCCAGGCCGGGCAGCGACCGAGACGCACCGCAGAGCTCGCAGGGCGCGGGGCCGGCCGCTGGCGCGCGTCACGGGGGTTCCTGCGCGGAGGCCTCCCACGCCAGCTGCCCCACGTTGCGGGCGGCTTTCCTCTCCCCCCAGCCAGCGTGGTGGCCCCGCTGGGGGCCCGCAGCTCGAGCGCCCAGTTCTCAGGCTGGTCCCCCGGCCTCGCCTCCGCGCCTGTTTCCCGCGACGCGTGGGACCGCGGGAACAGTGGCTGTTAGACGCGGGGTGGGGGCCCTCTAGGCCCCCCGCTGGCTCTCCTCGGCCCCGGTCCCCCTGCCTGCCTGGGACGCAGTGGTCGTGATTTCCCACATTCTCTGTTGGACTCTCCAGTTGTGCTCCTGGTTCAAGGTGAAGCCGGGGTGTCCTGGGGACCCCGACGCCACCCCCCGTCCTTGCAGAATGAGAGGAGACATCCGGCTAACTGCCCCGGCTCTCGGGCGCGAGGTCAGGGATTCGGCCCTGTGGGTGGCTTCTATCCTGTTGGCTCCGGGGCGCCCCGTAAGGCCCAGGGGCGCTGGCGCTGCTGCCCCGTCCAGCACACTGTTGTCACCCCTGCATCAGGTCTGGGTCCCCGAGTCGGGAATTCACTTACGAGCAACTGAGTGAAGGTGCCCGGGGGCCAGGGGAGAAGCAGGACAGGCGGGGAGAGGCTGTGGTGGGCACGGGGACGGGCCACCTGCAGCAGCAGCTTTTGGCAACACCTCAGAGCTCTGAATCAGCCAAACGCGTGATGACACAGCTGAACCCTGCCCAGCAGTGGACACGCGCAAAGCAAGCCACACACGAAACGAGCTGGACGATTCCACACGCCGGAAATACAGTCGCAAGTCATACATCAGACAAAGGGTTCATGTACTTTTTATATAAAGAGTTCCCTCAAATGGTTGAGAAAAAGACCAACAACTCAATAGAAAAATGGGCTGCAGATAGGACAGACAATTCATGGAAAAGGAAATACAAATGGCTCTTAAAAGCTTTGAACTAATATTCAGTTCCACTCGTAAGAGAAATGCACATTAAAACTGCACTTGCACCTTTCAGATTAGCAAATGTGACAAAATTGAATAAAATACTGTGTTAAGGTGGTGGGAAAACAGGCACGCTCATACGTTGCTAGTGCAATTGTAAACTGGTACAATTGGAGGGTAATTTGTGTCTACCCAAATCACAAATGCACATACCTTTTGCCCTTCCTTCTAGGAAATTACTCCACAGATATACCTGCAAAGAAGAGTATCCACTGCAGCACTGCTTGGAAGAGCAAAATATTGGAAACCTTGTGTATGCCCAAAAGGGGACTCTATGAACACCTCACAGCACTCAGTCATAAAAAATAATGAGATGCTACATTTAGCTGAAAAATAACTAAAATGACAAGGCCGGGCGACACTGAATGTTGGCGGGCACGTGGAGGATGTGGAGTTCCCACACGTTGCAGGTGGGACTGCAAAACTGCGGTCACCCCTCGGGCTGAAGTGTGGTTTGCTGGCCTGGCAGGGGAGCGGCCGCGGTAGGCCTAATTCCACTGCCCCCATAATAGGGTGGTTGGTCGGGCCCACCGCCACCCCTGAAGGAAGCTCGGCATGGGCGCAGAGTGCCCTCGGGTCTCCCCTTCTCGGCAGCCATGCTTCCGCGGCCGCCCCTCCTCCCAGATGGCACCACCCGATGCCTTGTGGGGCGGCACCCTTCTTCTTCCTTCTCCCTGCGCAGGCGCAGGGCGGAAAATTCCAGTCTGCCCTTTTCCCCTCCCCCGACAGCAGCAACAGCCAGGCGTGGGCGGAGAAATCCAGTCTGCCCTTTTCCCCTCCCCCGACAGCAGCAACAGCCAGGCGTGGGCGGAAAAATCCAGCCCTCCCTTTTCCCTTCCCCCGACAGCAGCAACAGCCAGGCGTGGGCGGGAAACTCAAGTCTGCCCTCCACCCCAGCAACAGCAGCCACCAATCCCTAAACCCTGCCCCTTCCCCCAGCAACAGCGACAGCCAATCCCTAACCACCACCCCTCCCCCATCCAGTACCGCCCACTGACCTTTCGCCGGCAACCAATCAGAACAGGGCGTGGCTTCGACCAATCAGCCTTCCCCAGCCCCTATAAAACTGTTGCCTCTCCCTCAGTAAAGTGGACTTGCGTGTTTACCTTGTCTCCACGGTAGTTCTTCTGCCGTGCGCCCTCCAGTCCTGAGAGCCCCTGACAAGGGCCTGGCCTCCCTTGTCCCCAGTTCGTCGCCTGCTTCTCCAGGCGACCCCTTCGTCGCCTGCTTCTCCGGGCGACCCCTTCGTCGCCGGCTTCGCCGGGCGACCCCGTCAGCCGAACCGCGCAACCCCTTGTGAGACCGATCCCTCGTCTGCTGCCGGACCGACCCTTCGTCCCAGGTGGGACCGACCCCTCGTCCAGAGCTGGACCGACCCCTCGTCCGCAGCCAGACCCCACCTCTACCGACCGAGCAAGCCGTCGCACAAAACGACACTCGTTATGGAAAATGTTTGAGAGTTTCTTTAAAAATTATGACCGTCTGACCTCGCAATCCCCCTTCTAGGTATTTACAGGTCAGCAATGAAAGCACACGTCCCCAAGGAGACGTGCAGGGCAGCTCTGTCGTACGAGAGCCCCGCACTAGGAGAGACCCCAAGGCCTAACTGCAGAAGGAGAACCCGCGGTTCATTTCCGTCACGGAGCGCTGCTCAGCAACGCAGAGAAACAAACTTCTGGTACATGAAGCAATTTGAATGGGTCTCAAACACGTCAGAAAGCAAGAACAGATATCCGCACACCGATGCTCATAGCGGCTTTATTCACAATTGTCAAAAGGTGGAAACAGCCCAGGTGTCCATCAACTGGTGGGTGGATAAACTGTGCATGTGCACGTGATGGAATATCACACAGTGCTAAGGAGAAATGAAGTGGGGAAGCAAATGGCAACACGGATGAACCTGGAGGACGTTGCAGTGAGTGAAGCAAGCCGGGCACAAGGGCAAACACTGTAAGATTGTGCTACTATGAACTAAATGTGTCCTGTAATCCCACAGAGTTACTACCTGAGTGGGTCACCAGAAAACAGAACGAGTTTAGAGAATGAAAAGCTGAGAGTTAACTTGTGCACAATTGGTGAAAAGGGTGTGTGTTAATCTTGGAAATGACTAGAAAAGGTGAAAGCCCAACATACCGTTTGTAACTAGCAGTACAATTATTATGTGGGTATGAAAGGGGGTTAAATGGAAAGAAGAAAGTCATGCAAGTTACTAAAAGGAAAGCTAAAAAATGTAACATGGAACTGTAAAGCTGCATGTGAAATAGGAACATGGGCAAAATCACACATATGATTGTGTTTCTTTGAAGCTGAGCAAATGTATGTTAATACCACAAAACGTTAATATCAGACAAAAACATGATGCTAAATGAAAGAAACAGGACACAGAGTGCTATATGTTGTATCATTCCATTTCTATAAAGTGTAAATGTACGTCATTTCTAAAGTTGGAATTAGATTCGTGGTCGTGGCCGGCTAGGGAAGGAGTGAGGAAGGGGGTGGGGTTTCTCTTTACGGAGCAATGAAATTGTCCTGAAATTTTTGTGGTGATGAATGCACAACATTGTGATTATACTAGAAGCCATTTATTATACATTTTGGATAGATTGTATGGTATGTGAATATATCTAAATTCAACTGCTAAGTAAATAAACAAACAAATAAATAATTGTGCGAGAATAGCCAGAAATAGCAGCTATGTACAGCAGGGGAAACAGAGAGATTGAGAGGTGAAGAGTTTTCTTGTTTCTTTTTTGTTTATTATTATTATTACTGAAATAATGAAAATGCTCTAATAATGACTGGAGTGATGACTGCACAAGAACGTGATTATACCAGATGCTACTGACTGCACACTTCGGATGGCCTGTATGCTTTATTAATATGTATCAATAAAATTTACTTGTTTTAAAAAACCCAAACAAATACCAGAAGGAGGTAAGGAAGCAGGCATGCTGCCTGCGTCCGCTTGTGAAGCTCCAGCACCAGCAGCTCTTACCTGGAGCCAGAACGCAGGTCGGCGCCTGCCTGGGGCTGGGTCGGAAGAGCCTGGGAAGGGGCGCAGGGAACCTTCTGGGGTGGAGGAAATGTGCCTTGACCGCGGTGGGGGCACACAGGCGCATCCGTTCCTCACAATCCATCTAAGTGTTCACGCAACCCTGGTGAATTTGCCTGCGGGAAGCAGATACCTTAGTCACACCGACAAACAACCAAAGTAATAATTACAGGAATAGTCAAGACACGAGAGTCAGCAACTGGAGGTAAATGAGAGGAAAGTGCCTGGACAGAACTTTTTAGGAGTAATGCTTCCGTAACTCGTTGAGCTGCCTTTTCTGCTATTTTACTTTTTAAAATTAGAAATAAAGTTAAAAAATAATCAAGGTGGGGAAGGGGATGTGGCGCAAGTGACTGAGCTCCCCCCACCACACGGGAAGTCCTGGCGCCTCCAAAAGAAGACAGCGAGCTGGTGTGACGGGCAGGCACGGCAAGCTGACACAACCAGATGCTGCAACGAGAAACACAAGAAGAAAAACAGAGCGACAGAGACAGCGCAGCAGGGAGCCCAGGCGGCTCAAGCACTCAGGCGCCTCCTCCCACACCGAGGTCCAGGGTGCAGGTCCCAGTGTCTCCTAAAGAAACAAGGACGACAACAACACAGCAAGTGCAAACGAGGGGGTGGGGAGAGATAAACAAATTAAAATAACAAATCAAGAAGCTAAATGCACTGATAGAAAGGCTCTCCAAGGTAGTGAAAAATAAACCAAGGTTCCGAAAAGTATGAATCAGGAAAATGCGCCTGTGCCATCCTGGACAAACATAAAACATGATCGAAAAGCTGTAGAGAAGGCGCAACAGCGGCTTCCCTGGGGGCGAGGCTTAGACTCTCCCTGCACAGCTCCTGCCTGCTGCTCTCTGCGCCTGCCAACGCGGGCTCCCCTTGCTACTCCCAGCTGCTCTGCTCGTAAACCGCCGATTTGCCAAGACGCCCCCGCTGCCTGCGCCCCGCAAAGCCGGAGCTGCTACGGAGCAAAGCTTTCAACACGGAGCGGCCGTCGCCGAGGCCGAGCGGGCCCCACGTGCAGGGCTGTGTGCCGCACACCCCGCTCCCAGCTCGGAAGCTCCCGGCCGCGGCCCCCTCGCTCCCGCACGCCCCGCGCCAGCCTCGGGCCGCGGGGCCGGCGGCGGGGCCCAGGCAGGGGACCTCTCGCCGCGGCGCGCCTGGCAGAACCGGGGGCAAGGGGGGCAGTGGCCGGCGCCCCGGGCCTCCGTCCTGCCGATGCCCGTCCCCGGCCTCCCCGCGACGTGCGAGGGTCCCGGGACGCGCGGGCCGTGACGCCCGCCCGGCCCGGCCCTTCGACAGCGCTCGCCGCCAGGCTGTCCCGGGCGCCGGGCTGGGCCGCCCCGCAGGCTCGCGCCCCGAGCGGCCGTGGGCGCGGCGGGAGGGCTGGGCCGGCCGCGGGGCGGGGGGCGGCGGCGCGCCAGCCGGGGCGGAGCGCGGGGTCCCGCCCGGAGCCGCGCCCCGAGGCCGGGCGCGCAGTCATGGGCCGGGGGTCCCGGGGAGCGCGGGGGTGGCCGGCGCTGCTGCTGCTGCTGCTGCTGCCGGCGCGAGGGGCGCGGGCGCCGCCAGGTGAGACCGAGGGCGCCGGGGGGCGCGGAGGGGGCGGCTCGCCCAGAGCGGGCAGGGCAGGGCAGGGCAGGGGCGAGGGTAGGGGCAGGGGCAGGGCAGGGCAGGGGCGAGGGTAGGGGCAGGGCAGGGCAGGGGCGAGGGTAGGGGCAGGGGCAGGGCAGGGCAGGGGCGAGGGTAGGGGCAGGGCAGAGCAGGGCAGGGGCGAGGGTAGGGGCAGGGGCAGGGCAGGGCAGGGGCGAGGGTAGGGGCAGGGGCAGGGCAGGGGCGAGGGTAGGGGCAGGGCAGAGCAGGGCAGGGGCGAGGGTAGGGGCAGGGCAGAGCAGGGCAGGGGCGAGGGTAGGGGCAGGGGCAGGGCAGGGTAGGGGCAGGGGCAGGGCAGGGCAGGGCCAGGCGTGGGGACTCCGAGCACCCCCGGGCCCTCCCGGCGCGGCCCCCGGGGGCCCCCACCCGCGCTGCGCCCCGCCCCGCCCGCCGCGCCGCTCTCGCCGCCTTGTTTGGGGGCCCAGAGCCCCGCGCCCCGCCCAGCGCGCCCGCGCCAAGCCGCCCGTGGAGCGGCGCCCGCAGCGAGGCCGCGCCAAGTGCACGTGCGTCCAGCGCCCGGCAGGGGCCGCGGGGGCCAGCGGCGGGAGCCCCGCCCGAGCAAGGGGTGCCAGCAGGCGCAGGGGCGGGGGCCGCGGGCGCACCCCGGGCGGCAGCGCCCCAGGGACCGCGGCGCCAGCCGGGGGAGGTGCACCCTGGCCGAGGGGGCGGGGCCCCGCAGCGCTCCTGCCCCCAGGGTGGACCCGCGGCTCCGCGCTCCGAGCCTGGGGGCGCCCCAACCCCGCCCTGCTGCCTGTTTCCAGGCGCGGCCTCCTCCTCAGCACGGCTCCCTCTCTGCCCCCCCAGGTGCCACGGTGCGTGTGGGGGGGGGGGGGGCACGCAGGGCTGTGTGGGGACAGCGCTACACCCTTCGCTCTCAACCCTTAGACCTGCCCCTTGGACTTCTGTCCCGGGGCTGTGGGCCGAGGGCAACACGCTCATCCAACCAAGGAGGGCTTCCCGGGAGCGGCGGCTCCCGGAGCGCTAGTCCAGGTCTGGCGGAGGAGGTGCAGGGGGAAGAGCAGCCGGGCCTTCCAGCCTGACCCCCGCTGGCCAGGGGGCCGCGGCGGGCGGGGGGCTCTCCCGGAGAGTCCAGGCTCCTCTCGCGGCGGAGGTGCAGCTGTGGCCCCAGGAGTTCTGCCGACCAGAGCAGGGGCTTCCGGGCGGGGGAGCGGGCCCGGGGGTGTCGGCCAGGGGCAGTGGGGCGCAGGCGTGCCCTCCCCAGGCCCGGCTCCCTCCTCTGCCGCCTCCCCGCTGGGCCCGGTCCCCGGCTGGCCTGGTGCCCGCGTTTCTCCACCGAGGCCGGAGCCTGCCCCTCGCACGTCCTCAAGCCGTCCCTCTGCGACTCGCCGTGTCCCCAGGTCCCCCTCGCCCTCCTGGAGAGCCCGTCACCCCCCGCTGGGTCCTGGATGGACGACCCCGGCCTGTGGCCACCCCGGAGGAGCCGGTCAGTGTCCATCGGCCCTTCCTCTGCAGGGGCCCTGGGTCTCCCCGCCCCCTCCCCCTCCTGGGTGACCGTTGGGTGGGTCCCCGGGAGCACCGGGTCACTTCCCTGCGCTCCTGGCAGGGTCGGGCTGGGAGGCAGCGCCGTGACGTCGGCCTGCACACATGGAAGTCATTTCCGGGCTCCCCCTCCCCCCCAGAATTGGCTGGGCAGCCCCCACCCCAGGAGGCAGAGGTGGGTCCCGGCACTGTGAGGCCGGAAGCTTCCAGGGTGTCTTTAAGAAATTACCCAGAGAACTCCAGCAGACTACGTGACCGGGACGCCTCGGCCCCCCGAACCGCGCCCCACGGCTCAGGCGGATCCTCCTCCCGCTCAGCGGCTGCCCCCCTGGACCGCCCGTGCGGCCGCCCCAGCTCCGCGTCTCCAGGGCGCCCTGCCCGGCACCGCCCCTCACACACTTGCTGCGCGGCCGGCTCGTCTGCACCCACCGCAGCCCTGCACGGGGCGCGCTGCAGCCCAGAGAGGGTGGGCGGCTGCCCAGACACGCAGCTCGGCCTGGACGCCTGGGACCTGCTGAGGCCCGAGAGACCCCAGCCACTGGCCAGCGTCCAGGCCCAGGGAGTCCCTTTGTCCTCCGGGAGAGAGGTCAGCCCTCTGTCCGAGTCCCACGAGAAGGAGCAGGAGAGAGCTGCCACCAAGGCTGGGAGGTCCCCGCCCCGGGCCCTCAGTGGGCTCCCCAGCCGTGGGGGCCGCCCTGCAAGGGGTCAGGGGGGCCCCTGGCCAAGCTTTGGAATCCTTGTCCTGGTCATGGCTGGGCAGGGCACGTCTGGGCGCACCATGGAGCAGGCCGACGGGGGCCCCTCCCAGCCGTGAGCCCCAGCTGTGACCAGGAGGGGACCCCAGAGGGGCTCTGCTGCCCCCACTTAAGCGGCCCCTCCCCCAGCCAGCCTGCCCAGGGAAGGAAAGCGGACAGGATGAGGCAGGGGGCTGCCGCGAGGCCGAAGCAATCCCTTGAGGACGGGCAGGGTCTGTGGGGGGCGGCACGGTCACGGGGGCCGCGAGGGGCCAGCGAGGAGGGGGCGGGGCGGCCTCGCGTGCATTCCAGCCGCGTGAGCTCACGCTGGACGCCTGTGGGGCCCGTGGCTGGGAGGCGGGGCTGTCTGCTCCCCACGTGCAGAGCGGGGACCCCCCAAGGCTCAGCCCCCTTGGCTGGGGCTCCAGAGCAGTGCATTTTGGGACAAAAGGGGAGGGCCAGCAAGGGTGGGACAAAGATTCCAGAGAAACGGCGGCCCCCGGCCCCCGGCCCCCGGCCTCAGCTGGGCTGAGCACTGGGGGAAGGGGCTGCAGATGGCGCATCCGCGAGGGGCGGAGGAGGCGGAGGCCGGCGGGGGGGCCGAGGGCCCCCGACATCGCGCACAGGAGGCCGGTGTTTCCCTCGGCCAGGAAGGGGCCCTTTGCCTGTGGCTCCGCAGAGCAGGTGTGGACGGGGCCCCCCAGGAGCCAGGGAGGACTTCCAGAGGGGGTGGGCGCTGCCCGAATTGAGGGGGGAAAGGCTGAACCCCGCTGGGCAGCACGATGGAGGAACAAGCCCCGATGCCACGGCCATGCAGTGCCCCCGCCCGGTGTCCTCAGGACCCGCTGCCCTGCCAGCTGGAGGAGGAGGGCGCGAGGACCTCGGGCAGGGCGGCTGCTGTCCAGGGGGGATGCAGCAGCTGTCGAGCCACCTGCCAGGACATCCCTGTCTGCTGACCTCCCCCCACGCCCGCCCGTGCCCACCCACACCCGCCATGACACGGGGCCCCGCCCCCCAGTGCTCTGCCAGGGCTCCCTCCCCTGCGGCCGGGGCCTGCCACCCACCGCCTCAGCCCCCTCTCCTCGCCAGGCCTGGAAGCCGGACGTGGGGCTGGTGGCCCTGGAGGCCGAGGGCCAGGACCTGCTGCTCGAGCTGGAGAAGAACCAGTGAGTGCCGGGCTGGCGCGGGGACAAGCCTCTCGGCGCGGTGCTGGGGGGCGGGAACGGACATGCGCCGTGGGGCTGGGGGCGGGTGGCAGGGAGGGCCACGCAGGCTCGGCTGGCTTCTTTTTCTTTTTTTTTTAAGATTTATTTTTCTCCCCTTACCCCCCGCCCCCCAGTTGTCTGTTCGCTGCTGCTTCTTTGTCCGCTTCTGTTGTTGTCAGCGGCACCGGGAAACTGTGTTTCTTTGTGTTGCCTCATCTTGTTGTGTCAGCTCTCCATGTGTGCGGCGCCATTCCCAGGCAGGCTGCACTTCCTTTCGCGCTGGGCGGCTCTTCTTAAGGGGTGCGCTCCTTGCGCGGGGGCCTCCCCTACGTGGGGGACACCCCTGCGTGGCACGGCACTCCTTGCGCGCATCAGCACTGCGCATGGGCCAGCTGCACGTGGGTCAAGGAGGCCCGGGGTTTGAACCGCGGACCCCCCATGTGGTAGGCGGACGCCCTAACCACTGGGCCAAGTCCGCTTCCCTCGGGCTGGCTTCTGAGGCGCGGTGGGCTGCTGGGGCTAGGCCAGGCCCCCCGGGAGGAGCCCACCCCAGGAGCCCTGCCAGCACCAGGGGCCCAGCCCGAGGGGGGCTCCCGCCTGGCCGGCCCCCACAGGGTGCGCGGAGTCAGAGCGAATCCAAGGTGGAGCCAGCGGCAGCCCTCGGGGGCAGGGACGAGGGCGCGGCGGCTGCCAGGCGCAGGGTCAGGGCGCAGCGCGGCGAGATGAGTTTGGGGGGTCACAGGAGGGCCTGCTCCCAGGGGCTCAGGTGCCACCCGCTGGGCTGGAGCCCAAGGCGCGGCGCCAGGAGCGGCCAGAGCCCCGCCGGCGCTGTGGGCGGGCAGGTGGGGGTGCACCGCGCAGCCCGGGAGGGGCGGGGGTCTTCAGCCGCCGCCGGTGCTACCAACCCGCTGCGCTGCCCACCTCCTGGGCTCGGCGGACCTGCTCCCACGCTAAGCTTAGCTTCCCTGGGGTCCAGGCCCCCCACCACGACGCGGTGACCACGTCACCACTCCCAGGGCTGCGTGCTTGGGCGGGAGCGGGGAGAAGCGGGGAGGCGGGCGCCCAGGTCTCTGCGAGGTCGGGTGGATTTTTTAAGGGGAGAGACTCACTCCTGGCTAGTCCACCCCGGGGAGACGGCCCGAGGCGCCTGGTGAGGTGGGGCGAGGCCCCTGCTCGGGTAGCAGGGCAGGTGGGGAGGGCGCCGGGGGGCGGCGCTGCAGGCAGAGGGGAAGACCCTGGCAGGACGGTGGGGGGAGGTTGACCAGATGCCCAGAGGGGCCGCAGCAGGCAGGGTGGCTCAGAAACACCCCCACTTCCTTGACTCCACGTCGTACCCCCCCCCATGTCCTTGACCTGGGGACCCAGCCACCTGCTGAGCGCCCCCAGGGCACACACGCGCTTCCCTGTCCCTGCTCCTCCCTGGGCCCTGCGTACCCCCCAGGCCCTCACCAGGTCTCCCCGCTGCCCTTCGCCTTTCTCCTAAGGTCAAGGTCTCACCCTCTTCTGAGGGCTGCTTCTCATCACTCCCTCATCGCGCCCCGCAGCTAGCAGTTGGGGAGGAAGGCTGGAGGGCATCCTGGAGGAGGGGGCCGGGTGAGGGACTCCTCTCCCCTCCCAGCAGGCTGCTGGCCCCGGGATACACAGAAACGCTCTACAGCCCCGACGGGCAGTCGGTGGAGCTGGTCCCCAAGGCCGCGGTGAGACCCCAGGAGCTGGAGGGCAGGGTGGGGGGCTGGGGGCTGCACCCCAGAGGAGCCGTCCTCGCACCCCGGCCCCCTCCTCCGCCCTCAGGAGAGGCTGGCGCCGCCCCCAGGGCCCCCCTGTCCCCGCAGCCTTGGTGACTGGATGACGCCTCCCGCAGGACCACTGCCACTACCACGGGCGCGTGCGGGGCTTCCCTGGCTCCTGGATCGCCCTCAGCACCTGCGCTGGGCTCAGGTGAGGAGCCCCGGGGGGGGGGGCGCGGGGGCGGGGGAAGGGACCCCTCAGCGCCTCCGCCCTCTGCACCCAGGGGCCTGATCGTGCTGGGCGACGACGCCAGCTACTACCTCCACCCCCCGGCACCCCGAGCCACCGCCTCCACCCACAGGCTCTTCCGGATGGAGCAGCTGCTCGGCAGGAAAAGGGCCTGTGGCCAGAGGGAGCCGGGGGGGCCAGGGGGCACGGCCGGCTGTCCTCGTGTCCCCCCCAGCAGGGTAAGGGAAGCAGACAGGGTGGGGAGGCAGCCGAGGCGGGCGCCCAGTCCCGACATAAAAGGTTCTAGCAAATTCTGAAAGTGACCTTGGTGGGGGCGGTGGCCAGGGCTCCAGCCCAGCAGCCCACCCCCTCACGGTCCTCACTGCCCCCCCCAGGAGCGGCGAGAGGCCCCCGGGAGCCCGCGGTACCTGGAGCTGTACTTAGTGGCCGACCACGCCCTGGTGAGGGAGTACCTGGCTGGGCGGGGGGTGGGCCGCCTCCCATCCCCCACCACGATGTGGCTGACCCCCAGCTCGCTCCCCCCAGCTCGCCCCCTCCCAGCTCGTCCCCCCCCAGCTCGTCCCCCCCAGCTCGCCCCCTCCCAGCTCTCCCCCTCCCACCTCGTCCCCCCCAGCTTACCCCCTTCCAGCTCACCCCCCCAGCTTGCCCCCTCAGCTCACCCCCCCAGCTCCCCTTGCTCCCAGCTCTCCCCCTCCCAGCTCGCCCCCCCAGGTTACCCCCTTCCAGCTCACCCCCCCAGCTCGCCCCCTCAGCTCACCCCCCCCAGCTCCCCTTGCTCCCAGCTCTCCCCCTCCCAGCTCGCCCCCCCAGCTTACCCCCTTCCATCTCACCCCCCAGCTCGCCCCCTCAACTCACCCCCCCCCCCAGGCTCCCCTTGCTCCTAGGCCGCCCCCCTTCCCTCTTTCTGCCGGCGAGACCCTCGCTGCTAACATACAGCCAGCATAAAAGCTCCCGCTTCAACCCTGCGCAGTCAGGGTGGCCTTTGCCCTCACGCGCCGCCCTGCCCCCAGTTCCTGACCCAGCACCGGAACTTCAGCCACACCAAGCAGCGGCTCCTGGACGTCGCCAACTACGTGGACCAGGTTGGGACGACCGCCGCCGCGCGGGGAGAGGGGAGAGCGGAGCGGCGCCGGGAGGAGAGGCAGGAGCGCGCGCCCCTTCCCGCCGCAGCTCCTGCGGACGCTGGGCATCCAGGTGGCCCTGAGCGGCCTGGAGGTGTGGACGGCGCGGGACCACAGCCGCGTCAGCGCCGACGCCAACGCCACGCTGCGGGCCTTCCTGCAGTGGCGCCGCGGGCTGTGGGCGCGGCGGCCGCACGACTCGGCGCAGCTGCTCACGTGGGTGCCCGGGGCCTCGTGGGTGCCGGGGCCTCACGCGGGCCCGGGGCGCGGGGGCCGCCCGCCGCTCACGCCGCGCTCTGCCCGCAGGGGCCGCGTCTTCCAGGGCGCCACCGTGGGCCTGGCGCCCGTCGAGGGCATGTGCAGCGCGGAGAGCTCGGGCGGCGTGAGCTCGGTGAGCGCGCGCGGGCGGGGGGAGAGGCGCTGGCGAGGGGCCTGCGGTGACCGCCCCGCCCCGCCCCCAGGACCACGCGGACCTCGCGGTGGGCGCCGCAGCCACCATGGCCCACGAGATCGGCCACAGCCTGGGCCTGAGCCACGACCCCGACGGCTGCTGCGTGGAGGTCCCCACGGAGCAGGGCGGCTGCGTCATGGCGGCGGCCACGGGGTGCGGGCGCGGGGCGCGCAGAGCTGCGGGAGGTGGCCGGTCCTCGGCTGCGTTCTCCTGGAGGCGACAGGGACCTCCCTCAGTTTCCTTTCCTGTCAAATGCCCTCGGCTGCGGGTGCGGCTTGGGTCCTGCCAGGCGGACCCTTGAAATGCGGCCACTCCCCGGGCGACCCGGCGCCCTCGCGCCCCCCGGGGCTCAGCACCCGCCCGGGCTCGCCTGGCCTTTGCGCCGGTCACTGCCGCTCTCTGCGCGCCGCCTCAGGGAGGGTGGCCGGGCCCCGGGGCGGGGCGAGCGGGCGGCGGCGGTCCCCGCGCCCCCGACGCCCCCGCGCCGCCCGCAGGCACCCGTTCCCGCGCGTGTTCAGCGCCTGCAGCCGCCGCCAGCTGCGCGCCTTCTTCCGCAAAGGGGGCGGCGCGTGCCTCTCCAACGCCCCCGAGCCCGGGCTCGCGGTGCGGCGGCCGCGCTGCGGGAACGGCTTCGTGGAGGCGGGCGAGGAGTGCGACTGCGGCGACAGCCAGGTCAGAGGGCCCGGCCCGGGCCCGGGGGCCCACACCGCGCCCCGCCCCGCGTCCTGATCCCGTCCCCCTCTCCTTTCCGACCCCAGGAGTGCTTGGACCCCTGCTGCCTGGCCCACAACTGCTCGCTGCGCGCGGGGGCCCAGTGCGCGCGCGGGGACTGCTGCGCGCTCTGCCTGGTGAGGGCTTGGGAAGCTCTGGGGTGAGGCCGAGGGTGTGTGACGGGTGCTGCTGGCTCCCGCTCCTCTCGTCCCGCTGCGGGGTGCGGGTTCTCCGTGCGCGTGGGCCCGCGGGGCCCTCGGGCAGCAGCTGGGTGTGTGGCTTCTCGGCCCGGTCCCCCTTCCCCCCACACCCGCCTCTGAGCCGCGCCGCCGGCGCGGGCGTCTGACGCCTCTGCCTCCCCCCCGCCGCCCTCCCGGGCCGGGCCACCGCGCAGCTGAGGCCGGCAGGTGTGCTGTGCCGCCTTGCGGCAGGAGACTGCGACCTCCCCGAGTTCTGCACGGGCGCCTCCGCCCTCTGTCCCCCCGACGTGTACGTGCTGGACGGCTCGCCCTGCGCCGGGGGCCGCGGCTACTGCCGGGATGGCGCGTGTCCCACGCTCGAGCAGCAGTGCCAGCAGCTCTGGGGGCCGGGTGAGACGGCGCGCGCGCTCTCGCAGCCCCCTTTCCGGAAACCTCCCTCCTCGCGCGCCGGGAAACCGAGGCCCGGATGCATGGTCCCCGCTGTGCTGATGCCAGCCCCGCCCGCCGTCCCCAGGCTCACACCCGGCGCCGGAGACCTGTTTCCAGATCGTGAACTCCGCGGGAGACGCCCACGAGGACGGTGGCGGGGACAGTGAGGGCCACGCCGCGCCCCGAGTACAGAGGTAGGGCTGGAAGGAGGGAGCAGAAGGGGGCCTGGGGACGGGGCGCTGCACGCCCTTTGACCTCCCTCCACCCCGTCCCCAGAGATGCGCGGTGCGGGAAGCTGCAGTGCCAGGGCGGGGAGCGGAGCCCGCGCGCCCCCCACGCAGCGCGGGTGGACTCCACGGTCCACCTGGGTGGCCGCAAGATCACCTGCACAGGAGCTGTGGCGCTCCCTGGCGCCCCGCTGGACCTGCCGGGCCTGGGCCTGGTGGAGACCGGCACCCAGTGCGGACCCGGCATGGTGAGCCCTGCGGCCTGAGCCCTCCGTGCCTGGGAGTCCTCGCCCCTCACGCCCGGTGCCTCCGCGCCCACAGGTGTGCCAGGACGGGCGCTGCCAGAACGCCACCTCCCCGGAGCTGGAGCGCTGCCTGTCCGCGTGCCACGGCCACGGGGTGAGCGGCCCGCGGGCTCGAGGGGTGGCCTGGGGTGCCTGATGGCACGCGAGCCCCTGCCCTCGTTTTGGCTGCAGGTCTGCAATAGTAACCACCACTGCCACTGCCGCCCGGGCTGGGCGCCGCCCTCCTGCGAGCAGCCGGGCCCCGGCGGCAGCGTGGACAGCGGCCCCGTGCAGCCTGCAGGTGCGCGGGGCGGGGCAGGTGCGCGCGGGGCAGGCGGGCGGGGCGGCGCCCCAGCCGGGACTCAGTGCCCCGTGCCCCGCAGAGCGCGACGCCTTCCTGCCCGCCGTGCTCCTCAGCTTCCTGCTGCCGCTGCTGCCCGGAGCCGGCCTGGCCTGGTGCTACTACCGGCACCCGCCAGCCTGTCTTCGGCGCCCTGTGCGGCTCGCGGAGGCGCCGTGCGAGCTGCGGGTAGGCTGTGCGCGCCGAGCCCGCCCGTGGTTCCCGCGGCTCCGGGTGCCGGGCTGCGTGGAGCCCAGGGCGCCGGGGCGGGCAGAGCCGGGTGCAGGGCGGAGGGTTCCGCGGGACCAGCCAGAGGGCGGAGGCGGTGGGACGACACCTGGGGAAGGCCGCAGAGACCCCCTGGCCCCCTCTCTGCGGCGGCCCCTGCGCCCTGACTGCGCACAGCCCCTGCACGGCCGGTGGCTGCCTCCCCGTTTCTGCCTCTTTCCAGCAGCTGCCAGGCAGTTGGCTCGCTGTGCCCCCGGCCTCCCAGCCTCTCTCCTGCCTGCCGCTTCCTCTGCCTGGTTCTTTCCTGTGCCCCAGCACAGCCCTTCACCCCACAGCACGGGGCACCTGTGGCTGCACCTGTGCCGGAGGGTGGCATCCACGGGGCACAGCAGAGCAGGCTGTCCTTCTCCAGCTCCTGGGCACAGCGGCTCCCTGAGGCCACGTCAGACACAGCCTGGCCCTGCGGGTGCTCCCGGGAGCTGGGGGAGAGGGCAGGATTATAGCTGGGCCTTGGGAGCTTCGCCTGCCAGGGGCGGGGGCCGGGGGTAGCCCGGGCAGCAGGGCACCCACCAGCCTCGGCTGAGAGGCCCTTGATGCGAGGAGCATGGGCTGAGGGTCCGTGGGCGGAAGGGCGGAGCTGTACCCCTGGATTTGGAAGCAGGGGGCTGGCGGGGGTTGGGCGGCGGGACCCAGGGTGGACTTGGGGCACTGAGACTGTTGAGAGGAGCTGGCCAGGCCAGGTGAGGTGCTGGGAGATGAGCAAGGGCGGCCACGAGGGCAGCAGGGCACCCCGGGGCAAGAAGCCCCGGCCCAGCTGCCACGGGGGAGGACGCCCGGCCCTCTCTGGAGCCCGGGTGACGTCAGTGCACGGTGGCGGGTGGCGCTGCGGCTTGGCAGAAGTGCCAGGCTGGGGACGGCCCGAGTCTCCTCGGGGTGCAGGAGAGGAGCTGGGGAGAGTCGGGCTCTCGGCTGACGCCCTGCCGTCGGCGGGAAGCGGCTCCGGGCGCTCTGCTCAGAGGCACCATGCACCCTGTGGCCTCTCCCCTGCTGCTCAGGCGCAGAGCTGGCACGTGGGACCAGCCCCGGCACTCACCCCGGCCCCCGGGTGAGAGAGGCACCAGCAGGAGTTGGGGAGGGGGCAAGGGATGGGCCAGTCCCTTCTGCCTCCTTCTAGATGGGCCCCCTTCTCTCTCTACTGCGCCCACCCCCGCCCCAGGCCCTCCCGCCCCCCGTGTCCGCAGCCCCTGCTCCCAGAGCCTGAGAATTCTGCCCCAGCCCAGCAGCCGCCCTGAGAAACCCAGCCCAGCGCGTGCCTGCACCCCAAGGCGGGTGGGCTGCCGTGGCCCTCTCCCTCCATTGCTCACCCACCCCCCGTTCTGCCCCCACCTCATTGCCTGTGCGCCGGCCGAGGTTCTGGCCTTGGAAATCACATGCCCTGTTGGAGAAGCTGTTGTCATGGAGATGGGATGCTGAAGCCCCTGGAGTGAGGGAGAAGTCGAGGCTCTTCCTGGGCCCCCGGTGCCCACTGAAGGCTCCCTGCCCCCCGGCTTGCGGTCTGGGGTCCTAGCGCTGCTGGGGTAACTGTTGCCCTTGCCTCCGCTTCCTCAGCAGGTCCCTAACCCTAACCCTGCCCCTGGGGAGAGGAGGCTCCTGAGATGAGAAAACTGAAGGACAGGCCACCTCGGCCACGCCTCCACGAACCTGGACCCCCCAGGCAGAGCCAGTCAGCCGACCTCGCGCTCAGCAGCTGCGATGCTTTGTGTCCCCGGTTGCTCCGCCTCGCCCACTCCAAGACCCCAGAAGCTGCCGCGTGGTGCCCCTGCCCCTTAGGGCGGATCCCGTGGGGGTACGCCCTCCACCCGAGAGTCCAGCCCACGTGGCCCCCGCGCCCATCGCTGGGGTGGCTGGGTGGCTCCGGGCGCCGGGTGCGCCTCCCACCCGCACTTTACCCAGACCCAGCTCTGCTGGGGGCGCTGACTGCCGGGCAGAGGCGGGACCCCAGGCCCTGCATGTCAGCGGAGCCCACCCTACCCTGGAGACTGGCCCCCAAAGCAAAGGACTCCGCGACCTTTCTCCTGCCATTTTATCCTCTGCACACTCCAGCCCCCCACCTTCCTAGCCCCCCACCCGAGGTTCTGGGGTGAGTGGGGTCTACTGCAGCCCCTCACTGTGGACCACACCCATCCCTCCGTTCCCTGGGGAGGGGCGGGGGCCATTTTAGAAGGGACACCAGAGTTGAGGTCAGAAGAAAGGCATGCTGCCGTTGGGCCTCCTGAGTCTTCTGTCCATCCAGCCCCCACGGGGCACGCGGAGGGTCCAGGGGTGGTGGAGGGGGTGGGACCTCGGGCAGAACCAGGCCCAGGCATGTGTCTGGTGCTGCTGAGCTTGAATGACCCCTTTGCCTGACCTCCCCTGCCTGCCGTGGCCATTCTCAGAGGCCATTCACCTCTTGGGCTCATGTAGGAGATACTTGCTGAGTGATCTTTTGTATCAGTCAGCCGTTGCTGCATAACAAGACTACTCCACGACTTAGAGACTTAAAAGGACAGCTCATACTGTGAGCTGGCGTATTAGGTTGCGCTCGGCCGGGTGGTTCATCTGGTCTCAGCTGGGCTCGCTTCCGTGTCTGCAGCCAGGGGGGGCTCCTGGGGTTGGCTGGGGATGGTGGGGGCGACTGGGGAGGTGTCGCTCAGCTCCCAGCAGGCCTTCCCTGGCTTGTTCAATTGGCCCCTGGGGCCGTTCCAAGAGCACAGGACCAGGCCTGGGGCGAGGTGAGCGAGGCATAGGCCTTAGGTGCAAAACTTAAGGGGGTCGCCAAAACAGTAATCAATTGAAAAATCTTTTAAAATTTTATTTTGGCAACAAATATACCACATAGAATAAGAAGATAAAATCTAATGTGATATCAAAGAAATAAAAATTAACACAAAAGTCCATGATGAACAGATTCCAAAAAATTTAATAAAGACAAGTAGCAGTGCCATGTCATACGGGAGCCTCAGGCAGAAGACGACGCAGGCCGGGGGTCCCGAGGCAAGCCCCTCCCTCGCCACCCGCCTCTCGTCGGCCACGCTCAGAGGACAGGAAGCAGCAGCTCACGGCGCGGTGCTGGCTCTGTCCTCGCTTCCGCCACGTTCTGGTGGCCCAAGCAGGCCGCAGGCCAGGTCCGGGTGCTGGGATGGGGAGAAGCCAAGTATATCTCCGGGGTGCACAGAACTGGGGAGTCTGTGGTCTGCCACCCCTCGCAGGCGCGGGCCCGGGGCCTAAGCACGAATGCGTCAAAGGCCGGCAAGGGTGCCTGCACCCTGAGGCTCCAGCTGCAAAGGACCCAGGGAGGGCACTGTGTACTCGGGACCCTCGCCGAGGACTTCCCAGAGCAAGTGGGGGGCCCTGGGAAGGCGAGCCGGGAAGGAGAGGGCCGGGGCGGCAGCTGAGGGGTTCCCTGGCTCACGGGGACCAGCCTGGGAAGGGCGGGTTCAGGTGGGCAGGCGAGCTCAGTGCAGGGGGCGGAGGGCGGGCGAGCTCAGCGCAGGGGGGCGGGGGGCGGAGGGCGGGCGAGCTCAGCGCAGGGGGGCGGAGGGCAGGCGAGCTCAGCGCAGGCGAGCTCAGCGCAGGGGGGCGGAGGGCGGGCGAGCTCAGCGCAGGGGGGCGGAGGGCGGGCGAGCTCAGCGCAGGGGGGCGGAGGGCGGGCGAGCTCAGCGCAGGGGGGCGGAGGGCGGGCGAGCTCAGCGCAGGGGGGCGGAGGGCGGAGGGCGGGCGAGCTCAGCGCAGGGGGGCGGAGGGCGGAGGGCGGGCGAGCTCAGCGCAGGGGGGCGGGGGGCGGAGGGCGGGCGAGCTCAGCGCAGGGGGGGGCGGGGGGCGGAGGGCGGGCGAGCTCAGCGCAGGGGGGCGGGGGGCGGAGGGCGGGCGAGCTCAGCGCAGGGGGGCGGAGGGCAGGCCGGGTGCAGAGGCCGCTGGCCCGGGGGTGCAGCCCCCGCGCCCCTCGCCCTGGAGGCTCTTCTCCCTGAAGGAGGTCCTCGCACCTTGGGGCCGGGAGCCCCCCAAGGGGGAGGCGCCGGTGCAGTCGGCCCTCGGGCCGCCCACGGGCCAGTTTCCAAGCGGATTTTGTCGAATTAAACGCAGCCGGCTGCGGCGGCCTCTCGGTTTGCGTTTCGCCTCCGTGGCCGTGGCCGTGGCCGTGGCCGTGGCCGCCTCCAATCCATGAGGCAAACCCGGAAACGAGCCACACGGGCCCGGCCGGCGGCTTAGATGGAGGTTTCCAACCAGCAGCAGCAGCAGCGCGTCAGAGGGAAGGAGCCTGGACCCCAGAAAGCGCCCGTGGTTCCTGGGGGCTCCTGATGTCCAGGGACAGAGACCAACTCGAATGAGCTTCAGTGCATAAACCAGTGCGGGGGACAGGGAGTTGCTGCTCAGGGGACCCAGAGCTGCCTTGGGGTGGCGGAAAGGTTCTGGGGTGGGTGGTGGTGATGGCCACGCAGCGCTGCCCTTAGTGCCGCTGGACAGGATGCTTAAAATGGCTGAAGTGACAAATTCCGTTTCCATCTTTGGCCGTGCTTTCCTTTGGGATGGCTTCTTGCGCACACGGGCTCCCCTAAGGGGCCGGAGGTGCACGGTCCTTCCTCCAGCGCAGCGGGCCCAGGGCCGAGGGTCCTGGAAGGTCCAGAAGGGACCGTGGCCAGCCGGCGTGGGTCACCTGACCGACCACGAGCAATCGCGGGAGCCCGAGAGACGCTGCACTCCCACGGCAGGCCTGGGCCACGCGCCCTTCCTTGGCGCTGGGGGGGGGCCACGCAGGGGAACCAGTGGCTCCCACAAAGGGAGAGGGAGGTTGGCCTCAAGGCACAGGACTCGGACGGGACCTCGACAAAGGCGACCGGCGAACGGTGAGCAGTGCTGGGAAGACGCTCCAGGGCGCTGCTCAGCTGGGAGGCGCAAGTCAAAACCACCACCGGGACCACGTCACACGCCAGTGGACGGCTCTTCTCGAAGAAAGGAAAATAATAAGTGTCGGTAAGGACGTAGAGAAACGATAGAGAATGGTAAAGCTGCTGTGGAAAAGGGATGGCAGTTCCTCAAAAATGAAGTATAATTACCACGGGACCCAACAATCCCACTCCCGGTTATAAACACACCCAAAGAGAGTGAAACGCACGCCCACCCAGAGCTGTGGGCACAGACGCTCGTGGCAACAATACTCAGCACCATCAGAGGGTAGAAACAACCCCAAGGTCCCTCGAGGACAGAGAGAGAAACGCGACGTGGGGCGCACAGGTGGAGCGTTACTCGGCCACAGAGAGGACCGACGGTCTGACGAGCACGGCAACTTGGACGAACCTCAAGGCACTACGCTAAGCGAAGGAAACCAGACACAGACGGTCACGCCGTGCGCGGTGGCTTTTCTAGAGAAATGTCCAGAGTAGGAAACTCCATGGACACAGGAAGCGGAGCGGGGGCTGGGAGGAGGGGGCCTGAGAGCGAGGAGGCAGCTGGTGCGGGTGTCCTTTTGGGGTGATGAAAACGTTTTAAAACTAGAGCATTGCAAATGCTCTAGATGCCACTGAACTGTACATCACAAAAATGACTAATTGTATGTTAATGTGAATTTCACCTCAACTTTTTTTAAAGATTGATTTTTCCCCCCTTCCCCTCCTCCCACCCTGCTGTTTTGCTCTCTGTGTTGTCTTCTCCTTTTCTCTCCTCTAGGAGTCACCGGGATTCAATCCTGGAGACCTCTGATAGGGAGAGAGGCTCCCTGTCAATTGTGCCACCTCAGTTCCTGGTTTCTGCTGCGCTTCACCTTGACTCTCTTTTGATGTGTCATCTTGCTGCGTGACTCACTTGCACAGGGCACTGGCTCACAACGCCTGCCGCACGGGCATGCTTTCTCTTCTTTTCACCAGGAAGCTCCAGGGATCGAACCCAGGTCCTCCCATATGGTAGGCGGGAGCCCTGTCACTTGAGCCACATCCGTTCCCTCACCTCAATTTTTAAAGTAAACAAATAGATCCATGGAAGATGACGGCGGCGCTGTCTGGTAAGATAAATGGCAACCTGAGGAATCTGGGCTCTTGTGCCAGTAAGGAACAGGGAGAGGATGGGTATCAGCAAGGAACAGGAAGTCTTGAGTGTAAAACTTTATGTCAATGAATATGAAATTTAATATAAAAAAATGACTCATCAGGAATGCCTAAGAAATTTTCTTTAAAAGATTTATTTATTTTTCTCCCCTCTCTCCCCCCCCGTTTGTCTGTTCTCTGTGTCCATTTGCTGCGTCTTCTTTGTCCGCTTCTGTTGTTAGTGGCATGGGAATCTGTGTTTCTTTTTGTTGTGTCATCTTGTTCTGTCAGCTCTCCGTGTGTGTGGCACCATTCCTGGGCAGGCTGCACTTTCTTTCACGCTGGGCGGCTCTCCTTATGGGGCACACTCCTTCCATGTGGGGCTCTCCTATGCAGGGGACACCCCTGCGTGGCACGGCACTCCTTGTGCACATCAGCACTGTGCATGGGCCAGGTTCACACGGGTCAAGGAGGCCGGGGTTTGAACCGCGGACCTCCCATGTGGTAGACGGACGCCCTAACCACTGGGCCAAGTCCGCCGCCCCCTAAGAAGTTGAAAATGTAACCAGACCTTGAACTGTTCAAGAAATAGAATTGAGTTAGAAATCTGTTCGCAAAAATGAACTTGGTGCCCAGAAGATTCCACAGCTGAGCTCTACTGAACACCCCAGGGACAGTTAATTCTAATCTTGTTTATAGTCTTGTAGGAAAAAGAATGAGAGGAAACATGCCCAGCACATTTTATCTGCATGGCGTAACCTCAAAACCAAAACCAGATGAGGAAACAATGAGAAAGGAAAACGACAGCCCAGCCTCTCTGATGAGCACAGATGCCAAATTCCTAAACAAATGATCAGCAAACAAAATCTAACTAGCCAGCTGCATGAACAATTCATTACCAATGGTTTTATCCTGGAAATACAAGGACGATTCAACACTTGAAAGCCTAAAAGATCACTTCTCATTTGGGCTGCACCTTGGAATCACCTGGGGTACTTTTAAAAAATACCAGGGGGTGGATGGCTCAAGCAGTTGAGCACCTGCTTCCCACACGGGAGGTCCTGGGTTTGGTTCCCAGTGCCTTCTAAAAACAAGAAGCAGACAAACAAAACAACCAACTCAGGAGCCAATGTGGCTCCGTGCTTAAGCACCAGCTTCCACATACAGGGTCCTGGGTTCAATCCCCAGACCTGGTACCTCAAAAAAGAAAAGAAAAGAAAAAAAACCAGCCCCTGGGGCTCTCAGAGATTCTGAGTTTGTCCAGGTCGGGTTAGGCATCGGCAGCTTTTAAAACTCCACGTTTGTTTCTAACGTGCAACCAGTGCTCTGAAGTTTAGATGACGGAGGGATAAAGAGATCTTTTGAAATGTGAACCACATACACCAGAGGAATGACAGGAGTGTTACTAGCAGCACTGTTCTCAATCATCAGCAATTAGAACAAAATTAAAAGTCCATCAGGGAAGCGGCTGTGGCTCACTCAGTTGGGCTCCCGCCTACCATATGGGAGGCCCTGGGTTCGCGTCCCGGGCCTCCTTGGGAAGGCAAGCTGGCCTGTGCACTGCGGAGAGCTGGTGCAGCAAGATGACGCAACAAAAGGGAGACAAGCAGATACAGAAAAAACGCGCAGTGAATGGAAAAGGAAGAGACAGCAAAGAAAGGAACAAGCCACAAGAGGGGAAATAAATAAATAAACCTTTAAAAAAGAAATGTCCATCAGTGGGAGAACAGATAAAGTGTCAAAGTGTCATAGGGCCATGCAGTGGAATACTAGAAAGGAAAGAAAAATGAATGAATCTTTCTACAAACACTAACATGAGTACATCTGAAATCATATTGGGCCAAAAAAAAAAAAAAAGGCAAGTTACTGAATGATACAGTAAACCATATATATTAAATCTACATACATGTAAAACAACACTATATATTGTCCACGAGAAAGACAACAAAGTAGCAGCTGGGGAGCAGTGAGGAGGGCCTGGAGGTAATGCAGGGACAGGCAGGGGACCCGGGGCTGCGACTCTATTTGCAAGAGTTTATTTTTCTCTGGTTCACAGGTCCTTGCGTGTCACTGTATTACTCTGTAAACATTTTTGTATATAAGAAACATTAAAATTTCATACTTTAAGAGTGATGGCATTAGTGCCACATCTGTATAAAGTTAGGTCTTTTGACTTTTAATCTCAACACTTTTAGAATAACTTTTTGGATCATCAAAACAATGCTGTTTGGGAAGAAGGCTTGGCCCAGTGGTTAGGGCGTCCGTCTACCACATGGGAGGTCCACGGTTCAAATCCCAGGCCTCCTTGACCCGTGTGGAGCTGGCCCATGCGCAGTGCTGATGCGCGCAAGGAGTGCCCTGCCACACAGGGGTGTCCGCCGCGTAGGGGAGCCCCACGCGCAAGGAGTGCACCCATAAGGAGAGCCGCCCAGCATGAAAGAAAGTGCAGCCTGCCCAGGAATGGTGCCACACACACGGAGAGCTGACACAAGATGACGCAACAAAAAGAGACACAGATTCCCGTGCCGCTGACAACAACAGAAGCAGACAAAAAAGAACATGCAGCAAATAGACCCAGAGAACAGACAACTGGGGGGGAAGGAGAGAGAAATAAATAAATAAATCTTTAAAAAACTAACAACGCTGTTTCACACTCTGGCCGGGAGAAAACATCAGACAAATCCCAGAGGAAGACTGTAGGAAATTCCTGACCTGGATCCTGTGTCAAGCTCCCAGAAGAGCAGACGGATGGACCGGCTCAGGTCTTATGCTGGACACACCGTGGGATCCGGGAACAGAAAAGGTCGTCAGTGGAGGGAGAAAGGTGAAATCAAGCGGCCTGCAGCTGCGAGCGCTGAACCAGCGCCAGCTCCGTGTAGTTGATTATGTTACCGTTAGGTGAGAGAGCAACGGGGCGGGGGCCAAGGGTATAACCCAGTAAGGGGAACTCCAGTATTTCTGCAGTTCCCTGCACGTCTGAAACTAGTTCACGATAGAAGTTTAAAATAAAATTATAAAAAAGGAAAAGAACAGTTATGTTTTCTTCTTAGTAGTTATAACTTAGCCGGAGAGAGACAAGGTTTCTTCAGCTTGCTGTGAGGGGCCCGCGTGTCTGCTGGGGTCAGTCACGGCTCATCCAGGCGGTGGAAATCCGGATTTACACGGAAGGAGCAGGCGGGGCGGCGCGGGAAGGCGGGTGATCTCCCCGACAGAAGCTGCTCCCGGGAGCCCCGCGCTGCGCAGACACCTGCTGTCACACCTGCTGTCACACCTGCTGCGCGCAGCGCCGGGAAGCGCGTCCCTCCGCCCGGTCGAGCAGCGCGGGGAGCGCCCGGGAGCGCCCGCATGGCCCGCAGCCTGCGGCCCGCGCTGCTGCTGCCGCTGCTGCTGGGTGAGCGCCCGCCTCCCCGGGGGCACCGGACGCGGGAAACGCCGACACGCAGGACGAGGCGCTGGCGAGGGGCGGGTGTCCCCGGACCCCCACCCGTCCTGCCTTGGGCCCCTGCCGAGGAGCGCGCTCCCCTCTCCCCACGCTCGGTGCCCTCGCGCAGCCCCCCAACCGCCGCGGTCCTGTCCCGGCATCTTCAGTGTCTTCCGTGCCTCGCCCCTGCGGTCCCACCTGCTCCTACTGCCCCCTCTCCATCTGGGGCATCACGGGGGGGTGGGGGGGTCGCCTTCCAGGGTGGAGCGGGTAGAATGGAGTCGGGTCGAGGTTCAAGGCGCGGGAGGTCTGGGGGCCGAGAGGAGCCGTTCTGAGGGCGGGGAACAGGCAAGGCTGCTCCTGGAGGAGACGCAGGTGAGCCGAGGAGCAGACGGCGCCCGCGCCAGCCCCGGGGCTGCGGGGTGCGGCCGGGGGCAAGGGCAAGGCGCGCGGCCTGGAGCAGAGGCGGCCCTTCCCCCGCCGACCCCCCGCGCCTCTGCCATCGCCGTCAGGCCTTCCCGCACTCGCCACGACCCCTTCTCCAACCCACGGCCCCGCAAGAGGGGGGCCAGTGCAGAGGGGCCCCCTCGCCTTCCCCGAACCGGGGCGGTGGGCGGGTGGGCGCGGAGCGGCTGAGCCAGGTGCCTCCAGGGCTGCAGCCGCCGGGGGCGGGCTCCTGGGCGCGTGGCCAGTCCTAGGGACGGGCGCGGCCGGGCCTGCGCGTGGCCCGTCTGGGCGGCCGCTCGCTCTCCGCGCCGGACCCGGCGCGCGGCTCTGCCTGCCACGGGGGCGACCCTGCCCCAGCCCGCGGCCAGGCCTGGACGGGCCCCCGTCCTCCTGCTGGGAGGCTCCCCAGGGGGCAGCGGGGCTCCGGGGGGCGCAAGGACGCACGGGCGCCCGGGGAGGGCCCGGCCCCGGGAACTGGAGAGCCGCCTCCAGGCGGGGGGCGCAGGGCGGGCTCGAGGGCCGGGGCGGGGGCTCCGTGGCCCCTCGGAAGGCGCCTGCCCGCTCCCGGCGGCGGCCCTCAGGCGCGCGGGGGCCCCCACGGCAGCCCGCGCTCCCGCCCGCAGGGTCCGCGCGCCCGTCCGGAGAGAACCGCTGCGTGGCGGCGGCCGAGGCGTGCACGGGGGACGCGCGGTGCCAGCGGCTGCGCGCCGAGTACGTGGCGCGGTGCCTGGGCCGGGGCCGCGGCCGGGGGCTGCCCCCGCGCCCGCTGCCGCCGCGCCCTGCGCCGCTTCTTCGCCCCGCGCGCCGCCCGCGCTCAGCCTCGCGCTGCTCTTCTGCCCGTGCGCGGAGCCCGCGTGCGCCGAGCGCCGGCGCCAGACCTTCGCGCCAGCCTGCGCCCTCGCGCCGCCCGGGGCCTCGCCGCCGCCATGCCTGGCGCCCCTCGACGGCTGCGCGCGCAGCCGCGTCTGCAGGTGCAGGCCCCGCCTCGCCTGGCCCCCGGCCCCGCCCCCGCCCCGGCCCCGCCCCCGCCCCGCCCCCCGCCGGCCCCGCCCCGCCCCCGCCCCGCCCCGCCCCCTCACCGTGTCCCCCCCGCAGGCCCCGCCTCCTGGCCTTGCAGGCCTCCGCCGCCTCGCCCCCATCCGCCCCGCCCATCTCCCCGTCCCTTCTCTGCCCCGCCCCCGCAGGCCCCGCCTCTTCTCAACCTCGCCCCTCCCCGCAGGCCCCGCCTCTTCTCAACCTCGCCCCTCCCCGCAGGCCCCGCCTCCTGGCCTTCCAGGCCGCCTGCCTCACCCGTAGGCCCCGCCCCGCCTTTGCTGGCCCCGCCCGTCCTCCGCTTCGCCCCTCCTCCACCTCGCCCCCTGCTAGCCCCGCCTCCTGGCCTTCCAGGCCCCGCCCGCTCCGCCACCACCCGCAGGCCCCGCCTCCACCCCACCCTCGCCCCACCCCACAGGCCCCGCCTCCTGGCCTTCCAGGCCACCTGCCCCGCCCCGCCTTTGCTGGCCCCGCCCCTCCTCCACCTCGCCCCCCGCTAGCCCTGCCTCCTGGACTTCCAGGCCCCGCCTCCACCCCGCCCTCACCCCGCCCCACAAGCCCCGCCTCCTGACCTTCCAGGCCGCCTTCACCCACCCTCGCCCCCGCCCCACAGGCCCCGCCTCCTGGCCTTCCAGGCCCCGCCCGCTCCACCCATAGGCCCCGCCCCTCCTCCGCCCCGCCCCTTAGGCCCCGCCTCCACCCTCCCTCGCCCCGACCCACAGGCCCCGCCTCCACCCCGCCCCGCAGGCCCCGCCTCCACCCTCGCCCCACAGGCCCCGCCTCCACCCTCGCCCCGCCCCACAGGCCCCGCCTCCACCCCCGCCCTAGCCCCGCCCCACAGGCCCCGCCTCCACCCTCCCTCGCCCCGCCCCACAGGCCCCGCCTCCACCCCGCCCTAGCCCCGCCCACAGGCCCCGCCTCCACCCTCGCCCCACCCGCAGGCCCCGCCTCCGCCCACCCTCGCCCCGCAGGCCCCGCCTCCTGGCCTTCCAGGCCCCGCCCGTTCCGCCCACAGGCCCCGCCCCCACCCCGCCCCACAGGCCCCGCCCACAGGCCCCGCCTCCACCCTCGCCCCGCCCGCAGGCCCCGCCTCCACCCTCGCCCCGCCCCGCAGGCCCCGCCTCCTGGCCTTCCAGGCCGCCTGCGCCCCGGTCCCCGGCGCCCCCGACGGCTGCCCGCAGGAGCAGGCCCCCGGCTGCCGGCGCGCCTACGCGGGCCTCGTGGGTACGAGGGGCCGGGCGCGGGTGGGGGCTCTCCGGGGCTGCCCCCTGGATGGGCCGGTGACCCGCCCTCGGGGCCCGCAGGCACCGCCATCGCCCCCAACTTCGTGGACAACGCGAGCGCTCGCGTGGCGCCCTGGTGCGCCTGCGGGGCCAGCGGGAACCGGCGGGAGGAGTGCGAGGCCTTCCGGGGGCTCTTCACGAGGAACCGCTGCCTGGGTGAGGGCCCGGGGCAGGGCGGGAGCCGGGGCGTCCCAGGGGCAGGAGACCCCCGCCGGCCCCCGTCCCTCGGGACACGGGTCCCAGACCCCAGGCAGGACCCGGGGGCGTCGGCCGGCGCCGGGAGGGCGGCGGGAAGGGGGTCAGGCCCCCCTCGGGCCCACGGGAGGAGGGTCCTGGTCCCGGGGCCCGGCCCCCACTACCCACCTCGCCTCCGTGCTCGCCCGCGCCCTGCGCCAAGGGCGGGGGTCGACGCTGGTCGCAATGAGGGTCCGGCCGCAGCGCGGGAGCCGCCGTCGCAGAGCTGCCCCGCCCGGAGCGTCAGGCCGCAGAGACGCCGGTGTGCGTGGGGGCCCACGCGGGGTGCCAGGGGGCTCTGCTGGCCCCGAGGAGCGGGTCTTGGTGGAGGGGTGCCCCTGCCTCCACAGACAGCGCCATACAGGCCTTCGACAGCGGGGGGCTCCCAGCCCTGCTGGAGCAGCCGGGCCCCTACCCGGGCGGCGAGCGCAGCGTCCTGCAGGTAGGTGCAGGGGGAGGGGGGTAGCCGGCAGCCCCCACCCCCCTTCCGCACCCTTTGCTGCCACGTGGGCCGAGATGGCAGGCGGGGGGCCGGCGGGGTCTGCCCTCCAGGCTGCAGCCCTGCTCGCTGCCCCCCAAGGCGTCCTTCGCGATCGGACCCCTGGAGGGGAGCTCTCTGCTGGCCACACTCCCCGTCCTGGCCCTCTGGCCCCAGCTCTGACCGGCCGGCGGACAGCGGACAGCACAGGTGACTGCCCACCCCTGCCCGGGTGCCAGGGCCACGCCGGGCTCTGCTGCCTTCCCTGCCAGTGCGCCCGCCCTGCGCCCTGGGCCCGGGGTGAGACCGTGGACAGCGGGGCCGGGGGCGGGGCCCCCTGGAGGTCGGGCCATCCAGACCCTAGACTGTGCGGGGCTACAATCTCCCGGGCAGTGCGCAGGGCACCCGCAACCCCGAAGGAAGGACGTCCTGCACCCGCAGCCTTTCCCCGGGGCCTTCCAGGCAGCGCGACTGTGCGCGTGGCCCAGCTCACAGAGTGCTGCTTGTGCCCGAAGGGTGCCACCGTCCTGGCCACCGCACCGCGACTCCCCGTGGCGCCTCTACCCCCCCCCCCCCCCCCCCGCGCCCTGGCCACCGCACCACGCCCCCATGGCACCCTGACCAGCTGGCCGCCTTCTCGAGCTGTCACCCACTTCCAGCTCAATAAACGCAGGTGCCCTGGCACTGGCCTTCGCTCGTGTCCGTGCCTGCCTCGTCCTGCCCGGGTGGCCTCGGGACCTCAGCTGGGCGGGGAGGGCTTCCCGCTGCTTACCAGTGTCGTCTTTCCTGCTCTGCTCGTGCTCGGGTGGAATGAACTGCTTTCCGAGCCCGCCCCGCAGCTCCCGACTGAGCGGAAGTCACCGGCGAGGCCCGGCTTCCCTCTTCCTGCCTGGTCCAAACGCTGGACCCCGGGGCATCCCCCTTCCTCTGGGCTTATTTCACGAGAGTATTGTTCCAGCCGTTTCCCCCCAGGTTTCGGCCACTGGCCCTCCTCTCAGGCCTGACCAGCACGCCCCAGCCGGGGTGCCCGCTGCTTGGGCCCACCGCGCGTTCACTCAGGGAGTCTCCCCTCGGTGCTCAAGGAGCTGGGGTCCTGACTCCCCTTCAAGAAGGGCAGGGGCTTTTCATCTTCCTGTCCGTCCCGCCTGCTTCTGTCCGAGTGGAGAGTCGCATGCTTTGCCCCTGCCAGCCAGCGCCCCCCGTCCCCTGCTGCTGCTGTACGCTGCACCCGGAGGCAGCCTGTGCGGGGCTGACGGGTTCAGCGTTCAGAAGCCTGCCTGCCCCGAGGGCACAGTTCTGCCCACACACTCCAAAGCCCCCAGGGCAGGCTAGGCTCCAGCTGGGACCTTCCCCTGCCCGCCTGCGTCTGTCACTTCCCGGGCTCTCTGTCCGTAAGTCACGGCCCTGTCCTGGGGAACCTGACTCAAGACACAGGGCTTAGCTCCACAGGGCACCAAAGGGAACGGCCCCCGGGCCCCGAGACGGGTGTGTGCTTGGCAGGTGCCGTGAAACCCACGAAGAGCGCAGAGCGGGTGCTGACCCTGGTCGGTCGGTGGCGCCCGTGCTCCCCTGACTGGCAGAAGCACGGCTGAGCTTGTCTGAGCAGCGCGGGCTTCAGGCACAGCTGCCACAGGGGCTCAGCTGGTTGGCTCTGGGGCCTGGCTTGGCTCCCCTGCGGCCAGCAGCCTCTCGGGGCGGGTGGGTGTCGCCAGCAGCTGCGGGCACACGCTCTTTGCCGCAGTCTCAGCAGAGAAGGGCAGGCCGTCCTGCAATGACGGACCCAGCCTGGCAGCACGGGTCCCTGCCCGTGAAGCCCGTGAGGGCCACACGGGGTGAAGGACAGTTTTCCAAGGGGAAGGGGGGGGCCGGCAGAGTAAAGCCGCGCCCGTCCCGACCAGCTGCAGAATGGACGGCGCGGGGCGGGCTGGGGGCGGAGCGAAAGCATCCCGAGCCAGAGCAGAGGGAAACGCTGCCGACTGACTCGCCCTCGGCAACAGCCTGTTAGACTTCCGTCTTGCCCCAGATAATTACAGTAAATTACAGGTTTCAATGGCAGTGTGTTAAACTCCTGTCTTGCCTCAGGTATTTATAGTAAATTATAGGCATTTAAATAAAAAATGGAAATGACTGCAAATATAAAACAGTGATCAGATTTAAAGAAATGTAGGCATACGTCTTCCAAAGGACAGGGCCCGTAAAGGTGATCAGAGCAGCCTGCAGAGAGCCGTGCTCTCGGGTGCTGTGGGGGCAGTGACTCCTTCCAGCCCCCACGGGTGCAACCAGACCGAGGCTCTTGAACCTGCTTGTAAAGGAGGCGGAGGAGGGCAGGTGGCCTGGTCCCTCCCAGGGCGAGCAGTCCCAGCGCGTCGGGGCGCACAGCCGGGTCCCAGAAGCTGGGAGGGGACGAGGGCTGGGGACGGCGCCAGCCACGGCCGCCCGCCCTGGCCGCAGGGGCGCTGGGGTTTAGTCGCCCAAGGCTGTTGGCTTGTTCCGGCCTCTCTGGCTGCACGTGGCCTCAGGCCTGAGCGTGGCTGCTGGGGACGGCCCGGCCCGCTCCTCCGCCCCTGCGCGGGGTCCTGCGCGCCCGGCTGCTGTCTCGCTGTGACGGGGGCTCCCCGAGGCCGCAGTCGGGCCCCACCCGCGTGGGGGGCGTGGGGGCCGGGGCTCGCTGGCAGTGTCGTGCCCACGCCGCCCAGGCTGGGAGCCCGTGTCTGGGTGCTGGGTCGCAGGGAACCGCTCTCTGACCCCCGTCCCCGGGCTGGGCCAGGCCACGCGCAGAGGCAGCTCCCTCCTGCAGGCCGTGTGGCCCCTGCTGGTGAGACGTCCAGAGCCAGGAGTGCGGGCTGCGCAGGGCTGCCGGGAGGCCCGGGGGACAGCAGCGCGGCCCTGCCTGCTCGGGAAGGGGCAGGGGGCGGCGGAGGGCGGGCCGCGGGCCTGCGGGCCGTGTGTTGGGGAAGCGGCTTCGCCAGGGAGGGGTCACGACCCACACCGCGGGCGCCCCCAGCCCCGGCAGCGGGGGGAGGGCCCCGAGGTGCCTGGGCGAGGCAGACGGGAGGCGCTAACGCGCGGAGGGCCTGGCCTGCCGTCCCCGGGCCTCGCCGTCCTGCGTGGGGACAGCGTGGAGGGAAGCCGGTCACCACGTCGGCGGCCAGCAGCGCCGGGCACGGTCTGCCGGCAGCGATCCCTCAGGCGCGGGCTGCGTCGGGTGCTGGCAGCAGCGCTGCTCTTGGTGCCAGAATCTTCCCAGAGGACCAGCTCTTGGCTCGGCTGTGAACAAACCCAAGTTGTCTCCCCTCGGTTTATGTGTGGTTACGTTTCTGGAAAACCACGAGAAGCCACCTCTCGATCGCTGTGTAACAGCTTCTGTTAAGAAAGCCATGTTCTCCGGCTGTCGCGTGCCCGGCTGGGAACGCGTGTGGACAAGTGCCGCCGGCTGGCCCCTCCCTTCAGGCCCGGCCACCCCCGTCCCGCCCGCGCCTCCTCTCCTGGCGCTCACCGCCCACTCGGGAGCTCCACGCGCACCGGGACTCCCGCCTGCCCGTTCATGGCTGCATCCTTGGCCCCAGGAGGCGTGCGCCGCAGGAGGGCCACTGGCTGCAGCGGGACGAGGGGAGCCCACGAGGCTGCGGGAGGGTGGACACTCAGCCGCCGGGGCCAGGCCGGGCCTGGGGCCCTTGGCCCAGGACGCACGCTACGTCCGCGGGCCCTGGCAGTTGGCGCTCCTGCCACCAGAGTCCATTTTGCAGTTCTTCCCCAGGGGGACACAAGGTCCCGTCAGGTGCCTGCGTCCCACTTAGCTGCCGGGCGGCTCCTCGCAGCCCCACAGTGGCTGCCTGCCCTCCAGCCCTCTGAGTGGCCTGGGATGTGCCTCCCTGGGCTCGGCTTTTACACCCACGTTCCTGCCTGAGGGTGAGCCTCAAGAGGCTTTTTCATCTGTACTTTTTAAAGCCAGGGTCTGGGTGTCTTTGGCACCTAATTCCCTCAAAACCTTTTAATGATTTGGTATTGGGGGCTGGGGATTGAACCCGGGACCTCGTCCATGGGCAGCCGGCCTCAGCCACCGAGCCACGTGGGCTCTCGAGCCAGTGCCTGTTTGTTTGCACCTTCAACACGAGATCTCCGGGGAGGGCCCGGGGCAGATTTTCCACGATCGCTGTGGCCCACACCGGCCGGCCTCAGTGCCAGGGGGCTGGGACGCGTCGTTCTGTGGGTCCCACAGCAAAGCGGGCGGCGAGGGCCGTAGCGGGACACATGCCTTCACCTCCCAGCTCCAGCCCTCACCACCTCCCTCCTCGCTTCCCGCCCCAGGTCGCCCCAGCCGGGGCGCAGGCCCCCAGGCTGCCCCCCTCGGCGCGCCCTCCTCCCTCCACGGAAGCAGGCTGCACGCCCGCCCCGGCCTCACCTCGGGGTCCCCCCACGGGGCGGGGCTGCAGGGACGGCGACCACTCCCCTGAAACCCCAAGCCACCAGCCCGTCGGCCTCCAAGTGTCACTGTCCAGGGCCCTGAGGGAGTCGCCAGGCACCCAGGCAGACGTCCCGGCCAGACCAAGACGCCGACGGGCATGGGCAGAGGAGGCCCGGCGCTGCGCCCAGGGCTGCTGGGTGGGCGTCTCCTGGGGGCTCCCTGGGCCTCCGGCGCAGGGCAGCAGGGGGTCTCCGTTCCCGTCTTCGGGGCCTCCTCGGTAGCCTGAAATGAGTAAAAATGAGCAGCAAAACAGACGTGTGAACACTGAGGACAAAAACCACATTGTACCACGTCTACTTTTATTTTAGAAGGAAGTTGTATGATAGTATTTACTTCTGTTTATATACATTCCTTCACATTTGTAATTAAAATGCACAGACCTCCCTTAATTCTTATTCCTGCTTGAATTAAGCTGTTATTTTACAATACAAAAAATACCAAAAAATTGCAGTCCTAAATGTATGTATAACACCCACAATTCCCAGCAATGAAATAGTTTACAATACTCCGTATTTACATGAGTGCAATAATACTAAATTATACATATTAACAACTAAGCTTGAGTCCAAACAAAAAAACCGTAAATAACTGTAAAACAAAAACATTTCCAGAGCCCGAATTAGTTCAACAAAGCCGGCTTCCCTGGTGTTCAGGACGCGGTGCCCAGGCTCAGTTCTGGAAGCAGCTTCCATCACTGCCGTGTAGGAGAAGGCGCGCTCCGGCCGTGCCCCTGCAGGCGAGGGGGCTGTTCGGGCGACTCGTCGGCCCGAGGGGAAGTCGTGGTGGGTCTGGCTCCCCAGAAGCCGCCCGCTGTGATGTCTGTGGTTCGAGCCGCGTTTGGTAAATCGGGCAAACGTTCCAGAAGCGGTCTCTGCCCTGTGACGGCCTGTCTCTGGGGACGGGGGCTCGAGCAGCCGGAGGCGCAGCCAGAGGTGCACCTGCTCTTGGCCGCCGCCCTGGCGTGGTGCTTCCTACTTGCTGCAGGAAAGCGACGCAGGCCGCAGGTGCGCATGGGACCAACACCCGCCCCCCGACACGCCGCCAAGTGGAAGGGAAAACGTCCTTTTCCCGCGGACGGTGCACTGGTCTCTCAATTGCCTGATTTCCCAGGGCACCTCCAGCTTCCCGCTGAGGCCGGCGTTGCTTTTCCTGGCATCTTCTGTCTGGGGCCTCAGGGCTGGGCTGGCTCGGATGAGCTGCCTTCTCCCCCTTTCACAGGTGCCCCTCAGGAGCGCGGGCTTCTCTCACGCGGGGTGGGGGCAGCGCGGAGTCCGACGTCTCCCTGGGGACAGGGGAGTTAGGGGCCTCGTTTTCAGTTCCCAGAGACGTGATCCATAGTAGACACTGGTCCTGGGAGACGGTCCTCCATGATTCAGATAAAACCACAGCGAAACGTGGCCAGAGAGCCCCTCTGTGCAAACACCCAGTTTCCGCGGGTGCTTAAGACGAGCTCGCCACCCAGCGCGCACCTCCGGGCCAACGGCGGCTGCTCCTGCCTCCTCGGCCTCCCCCGCCTGCGTTTAAGTCGGTTCCCGCCCGCGTTTCAGGCCACGGACGTCGGCAGACGACTCCTGTCTTGACTCCCACTGGTGCCGGAAGCGTCTGAACGCACGGCACGACGGGGGCCCTTCGGGGCTTTGTCAACACACCAGGGCCTAGTGGGGGGATTTCTCGGAACCTGGATGTCGGGCACCTGGCACAGAAACTCAGCAGGTGAACTCAGACGCCGTCACGTTTAAGAAAACACACGAAGGCGCTTCTCTCTCGTACACAGGGTGCCTGGGCATTCTGGACACCGTAATGTACAGGTGCAAGGCTGGGGCTCACGGCCAGTTCACGGACACGCCGGCCCCCCGTGAGCCCCAGGCTCTCCCCTCTGGGCACCGGCCGAGCGGAGCCCTCTCCCTCCTGCCTCTCCTCCTTCGCCCAGAGCCTGGAGGAAGGTGCTGGCTGCAGAGGAGAAGCAGGTGGATTCAGCCGTTTCTCCCCTGGGGAGCAGAATGCAACCTCACTTTCTCCTTCCTTCTCTTTACAAACGAACATTTTCTTTTAGAAAAAGAAAAAAGAGTAACCGGGTGGCTAAGGGTTGAGGTGCATGTTATTCCACGACATGGGGCCAGCACGTGGCAGAGAGCTCCTCGGCAAGGGGAATCTGCACACTGAGCCAACGAGGCCTCTCCTTGTGGGCGGACCAGCCCTGCCCCTCCTGGTGTCACCTGCGGGGGGAAGGGCCAGCACTGCAGGCGCCCGGGGGGCCTCCTGCAGAAGCAGGGACCTGGAGGGCTCATAAAGGAGGGTCTTTCCTAGGACCGTCTGCTCTTTGACCGTGATGGGAAAAAGCAGCTTCTGGAGAGGCGAAGATTGAGGGACAGGCGTTTTGTGCATCAGTGTTTCATGGTTTTCAAAAACTTCCAGGGGCTCCTAATGGGAGCAGGTAGTGTTGGGAAGAGATAATGCTCTCAGCACTGCATTTCAAGTGGGAATGCTGCAGTTTTTGCCTTTTGGGTATTAATTTCTCCCAATTCAGAGGTCCATCTCACTAGGGTAATGCTGGAGAATCCCAGATTTTGAAGCAGAAAAAAATTTTTGGGGAGGCTGCCGCATGATGCCAGAATAGAGCACCAGAAAACGGGAGAAGCCGCCCTGGAGAGCGCCCTGGAGAGCACGGGAGCAGATGCGGCCGCTCCTTGCCTGGCCGCAGTCCATCTGGCAATCTGGCATCCTTTCTGTCTGTGCGGCTGCCCCTCGGGCTGGGGAGGAGCGGAGGTGGGCCGGGCCCCTACTCCGGGGAAAAGGCCGGAAAGCTCCAGGCCCCCAGGCTGTTGAGACAGACTCGCGCAGGCTGCAGGGAGAGGCGCTTTCTGATCCAGGCCCGCGTCCTTTCTGTGCTGTTTTCTGTTCAAGGGTCACGTGTGACGTGGGCGAGTCCCTTCCTGGGGTGCCCTGGGGGGCAGTGGCTGGGGGGCGGCGCGGGGACACTGGGGAGGGACACGGGACCCCGCCTCATCTCCGTGTCCATTTGACAACAGTGAAAACTGGAGCTTTCACAGTTCATTTCTGCTTTCTTCTAGTTCCTGCCACGAGGCTGAATGTTCCTTGGGGTGAGAAAATTCTTTCCTGGCTGCAAATTAGAGTTTAGAAAAAGAGCAGATTGCCAATGGTAGCTATTGGAATTTTACAGGAATGTAGGAATGCAATTATGTAAAAACTTAGGCTTACTAATTTTCCAATTGCTAGATCTATTTAAAGTCTAGGCACTTAGTGTGTGTGTCTGTGTATGTGAGAGAAAAAGAGAAAGAACTTCAAATGGATTAAGACTAAATTAATAATTTTAGAAAACTATCTATTACATCAGTTCACATTCTAAGTGACACTGCTGACCGTGACATTTGAAATAGCCCCCTTCTATCCTGATTTGATATGATTCAAAAGAGATGGACCGTTGCTAGTTCTTGACTAGAAAACAGCTATTCCCTGGAAGAGAGGCAGCTGCCTAAATCGTGCAAGAGTAAGCAGCACACCTTTAAGACAGACAGCAGGCTGCGGCTGAAGACAAGCTCCTTCATCTGACGAGTTCCTAAAAGCCCATGTGCAAGAGCCTGATGGCTGCCGTCTACTTGTAAACACCACGTCTCGTATTCTGCACAGTTCAGACAGTCCCAGGAGCAGCTGTCCACGAGTGACCTGCGTGTCGCCCCCTGCCCGCTCCCTGGCTCTCTCCCGGCCTCCTCCGCCACAACGGGCGCATCCTGGGACCTGGGATGAGATCAGTGATTTCCGATGTAAAAGGAAAAGGTTAGATGCTGGAACGGGATGGGGGAAACCGTCAAAGAAAGCCTGCGATGAGGCAACGCGCTGGGCGTCGCCTGCCCGGTGTCCTCCCCTGCCTGCTCGGGCCCGGGCGGCTCGGCCTGCCTCTGCCCGCTCCTGGGAGAGTCGCTGGCCGCAGTGTCAGATGCAGGTGCCCGGCTGTGCGGGGGGCTGCTGCTTCCGGCTCCTAACTGCTCCCGACTTCTCCTTGTACGCGATCGGCATCTGTTGGGAGATGTCCACCAGGGCACTGGCCACAGCAAGACCTGGGGAGAGAGCGAGGCGCCGCGGCTGAGGGCAGCTTGCTTCGACTTCACTTTTACAAGGGCCTGAAAGCATTCCCCCGTGCCCGTGGTGTGACACGAACAAGCAGGACCCATGAAGGTGTGGCGGAGAAGCCTTACTTCGACCCTGCCCTCCTGCTGCCCTTCCCCGTTCCAGCCAAGCCGCCTCTTCCTCGAGTTCCCAAGTATCTTCCAGGGCTTCTGTGCAAATGCGAATGTTTCCTCCTCTCTTCTCTACACCGCAGGTGAGGCCTGCGTCCTAGAGGACCGCCCAGGCGCGGCGCTGCGCTCTTAGGCGGCAGGGACAGCGAGCAGAGGCTGCGGCCCCACGGGCCACGGTGCTCCTGCCTGCCCAGACGGTGCTGCCCGTCACGACAAAGCTCAGCTCACCCCAGCTGTGTGGCCAGCCAGGTGCTTCCCAGCTACACCTGATACAGGTCAGACTGCAGCCAGGCCCCGGATTAAGGAAAGCTTTTGACCTCACTGCGCCTCAGTTTCCTCAGTTGTCACATGGGTAAGAGCAGCCCAGGCCCACTGTGAGGAGCAGTGGGTGGGTCTCTGCAGAGTGTTCCCCACGGCACCTGGCACGCGGGGGACGATGGTAACTATTACCTTCCACTTCAGGACCACCTGGCACCACCCACCTTGACCTCAGGGACTGGCCCCACTGCTCTTCTGGATTAGTGACCGGTCACTTCCGGGGGCTGGACTCACAATGGCTGTGAGAGCCGACAGCCCGGCTCAGAACCCTGCCACACGAGCTGCTCCCTGCACGGGGCAGAGCTCCACGCACGGCGCTCGGCCCAGGGCCTGGCGGAGTGCAGGGGCTGCCCCACTGTGGGAGCTGCGACAGCAGAGCTCAGCCGGGGGCGCTGGGAGGCAGGGAAGGGCACCATCTAAAGTGGGGGTTTGGGGGGGGGACCGCATGGGCCCTTTCGGGGTGGGTCTCAAACAGCCAGCGTCTTCAGGGGTTCTGGGGGTGGGGGCGCCCGGGGCAAAGGCCAGGCAGGAAAGGCCACCGTGTTGCACGTCTGTCACTTCCCACTGCAGCTGGGGAGGCAGGAGACACTCACTGCTCTGCAGTGTCTGGTCGACAACGCCCCCGCCTCGACACGGGCCAGCCTCGTCAGGGCTCGACCGCGGACCCCGGAAGGGCGAATGAGGCACGGACAGCGTCCTTAACATGGTGTGCAAAAGCCCCTGCAAAGTACTGTGTATTACCAGTGAGCTCTAAGACGTTTATGATAGTTACACGGAAAAAGAAGAATAAAAATTAGATCATTTCAACTAGTTGCCAGCAAGGGCTGGCAAGAGAAAACGAAAATGGCTGGTTATTAGGAAGGTAGGACTGTGAGTAGATTTTCAAGAAGTTACTTTATGTTGTTATAATCATTGTTTGTGTCTTAAATTTAAGAGTGAAAAGAGAAAAAAAAAAAAAGCAGTCGTGTGACTCACTAGCACTGAGGAGAGCGCAAAGCTGGGGGTGGCACACAGAACAGGATACAAGGCTGGGAGGGAGCAGAGATGACAGGCAGGCGGCACACCTCGGCCAGGCCGGGAGGGCGCGGGGACACCTGGGGACCCACGGGACTCCTACAGGACATGCCTGTACCCCCGGGTCCCAGGGCCTCACACTGTAAAACGGGGGTCCCGGCTCCTCACACTGTATAACAGGGTGTCCCAGCTCCTCACGCTACCCGCGGGGTCCCCACCCTCGTCTCACCTGACTGTCCAGGAGGCGGGATCCCACCGAGGCCCCGAGGGAGCCGCACAAGCACAGAGAGCACCGCTGCCTTGTTTCCAAAACACGGCTCCAGGGCGATGGGCTTGGGAGTGGTCTGGTGGAAGAAGACAATGAGTGAAGTCGAGCTCCTCAAGCTTTCACACACAGGCAACCTCAGACACTGGTGCTTACAAGGACCAGTGATTTCAGGTACACAGAAAAAGATGCACCACGCTTTTTAAGGTAATGAAAATGAAACTGTAAAGTTAACACCCATTTAAAATTTTTTTTAGGTACCGGGGGCCAGACATTGAACCTTGCACGTTGTATGTGGGAAGCTGGTGCTTGACCACTGAGCCACATCAGCTCCCGTTTTTGTTTTTTTTTTCAGGAGGCCCAGGTAACCAAACCCGGGACCTCCCATGTGGGAGGCGGGTGCTCAACAGCGTGAGCCCACACCTGCTCCCAGGCCCCATTGTTTAACCTCAGGGGAAGGGTGACACTGTTTGCTCCCTTCCGCTGAGGTCGCCGCACCCATCTTGTCAAAGGACTGCTTGAGCTGTAGGCAGTTTGGGTTTTTTTTTGCCCTGTGTTTTCACTCACCTTGAAAATCCTAGCAAGAGTGACACTGAGCGCCTGCTGTCACAGCTCCACATTATGGGGTTCAGCAGTTCGGGGGACTTTTCAAATCAGAAACCTGTCAGCATCCTTCGACACTAAACAGACATGCCCGCCCTTGTGAAACGGGCCTGCCCTGAGAGCCCCTGCAGGCTCGGGAGGCGCCTGGCTCTGGAAGGCGCGCCTCTACGCTCTGTGCAGCCTCTGGAGTTGATTTTCAGATGCTCCCGTCAGTGTCCACTGACACATCACCACGGACGCAGGGACTTAAGGCCACATGGTGCCCCGTCGTGCAGGTCAGAAGCCTGAGGGGGTGTGTGGGGCCCGTGCCAGAGCCCAGGCGCCGGCCGGGGGGAGGCTCTGGGAAGGCTCTGCGTCCACGCGCAGACGCCGCGGGCAGGTCCTCGGCGCTCCAGGCCTGAGGTCACCACTTCGGGGCTGGCTCTGCGCGAGGAGTGACCCCTCCGCCTTCAGACCGGCAGCCTCCACACCTTCCCACCTTCCAGCGCTCAGGCTTCCTCTTCCGCCACCGGCTGGAGAAAACTACCTGCTTTTAAAGCTTCACCTGGTTAATCTCCACACCTCCACGTCACCTAATTTGGAACTTTCACGACACCTGTAAAATCCTTCCCAGCAGGACCCAGAGCAATGCCTGAGTAACCTGGGAACGGGAATCCTGGCGGCCACCCTTAGAGCTGCGCCTGCCTCTAGAGTAGGCTCTCCAATTTCTTTAATGTGGTGGGAAGGGGTAATCACCAGGACCCATGGCCACGGCGCAGGGAGCCGACCTGAATGGACGGAACAGCAGAAGCGGGACGCCGTGAAGGCACATGAGAGAGGCTAGTGGCCTTGGAGGAGGGGGCGGTGGAGGAGGGGGTACCCGGGGGTCAGGAGCTACTCTGAAGAAAGAGCCAAAAGGGCCTGCTGACAGTCTGGAAATCCAACGAGAGGCAAGGACGAGCTGTGATTTTGGCCTCAAGACCTGGAGTGATGGAGGTGAGCTGGGGACGCGCCCGAGGAGGGCGGGGGCTCCTGCCCAGAGCTCAGATCAAGACACCAAAACGGGGATGAGGAATTAACTGGACGCGGGAGTCCGGGTAGAGAGGGTCACGAGCTTCAACGTGTGATAGGTGTGACCAAGGGCCTGGGGGGAAGGCAGCAGAGCCCTAAGACGCAGCCTGGGGACATCAGTGTCCCATGCGGAGGGGTGAGTGGGCCTGAGCAAGGAGTGCCAGCAAGGAGGACTGAGCAAGGAGCACCCAGCAAGGACTGAGCAAGGAGTACCCAGCAAGGACTGAGCAAGGAGCACCCAGCAAGGAGGACTGAGCAAGGAGTGCCAGCAAGGAGTACCCAGCAAAAGAACTGAGCTAGGAGCACCAGCAAGGGCTAAGCAAGGAGCACCCATCAAGGACTGAGCAAGAAGCACCCAGCAAGGAGGACTCAGCAAGGAGCACCCAGCAAGGATTGAGCAAGGAGCACCCAGCAAGGAGGACTAAGCAAGGAGCACCCAGCAAAAGGACTAAGCAAGGAGTACCCAGCAAGGACTGAGCAAGGAGCACCCAGCAAGGAGGACTAAGCAAGGAGCACCCAACAAGGACTGAGGAGCACCCAACAAGGAGGACTGAGCAAGGGTTCCTATCATCCTCGTTCACCTTCTAGTTTACATTACAACATTTTCTCCTTACCTGTGTCTGATGTGTTATTTAACAAGTAAACAGATTTATTTTTCTCTTTTAGAAGTTCCATTTGGTTGTTTTTGTATCTGTTTGGTCATTTTCAACTCTCATTGCTTGCTCATCTTTATGATTCCATCTTCTCTACTTAGAATACAATGTTTAAAACTCAGGTAATAAAGGTACAATTGATGGCTACGTTCTTTGGCTATCAACTCTAACATCTGAAGTCCTGCCTAAATCCACGATCGGTGGTCTCGCCGACCCCTCTCTTACGTGGCTTGTCTCCTCCTGCCTTGGCGACCTGTCTGCTTCATCCTGACCTGTGGGACCCCCACAGGGCTGCCCTGGGATGCCCACCAAGGACTTGCACCTGCTGACCTGGGAGCTGTGTGCCCCATCTGCACCCACCTCAGAACACGCACATTTTGTTCTTTGTCAGGAGAGGTGAGGGAGGGCGGTCCTTGAGCTCTCACCTGCTTCCTGTAAGCTCAGTAACACTTTAATAAGTGTGTTTTACTCAGGATATAGGTGTTTGCACAGGTGGGTTCCCAGGTAGCTACTGCGTCATTCTTCCCCAAAAGGAAGTCATCACTTTTCTTCATCATGTTTTTTTTTGGGTCAGAAACACTTACTTTCCACAGAATACATAGTGAGTTGTGATTTTGCTTCTTTTCAAACATCCCAAAAAAACAATTAAGAAGAACAATGGTTCAATTTAGCTATTTCCAGGTAACAGTTCTAAGAAAGCCACAGAAAACTTACAGGTAAACCAGGTAAATAATTCATTCTTTCAAATTTCCTTAGCCTAAGAATGTTTAATGACATGGACCGAGGACTGAAAAATGAAAGCAAAGGAATACCTAACAACTTCAGGGTTTTGGCTTAATGTTAAAAAGACAGAAGGATGCTAAAAATCAGAGGCCACAGACTAAGGCTCTGCTTGCTCCACGAGTTCCGGCAAGTTAGAAGGGCTCCGACTCAGTCTCACCTTTATGCTCCCCCCGATAAGGTCAGGGGGCTCTTCGTCTGCCTCCAGGGCGACGTTCACAGAGGCGAAGGGGCGGCTGGCCATCTGCTGCATCTCCCGGAGAAGTTGCTGATGAAGAACACAGCAGTGTGAACACGCGTCCAAGGGTTATGAGCGCACACTACGTACTAAAACTCCACCCGGCCATTTCTCATAACAAGTCCAAAGAGGGTATTTTTTGAGACAGTTGGGAAAAACTGAATGTGGCCTAGGTATTAGATAACATAAGAATTTGTTATGTTAATTTAAATTATTAAATGTTGTTGGATGTTAATACTATTGTTGGGATATTTCTAAAAAGTCCTTTTCTGTTAGAAACACACGGAAGTGTTAAAGGATATGAAGTAACGTCAGTTTTTTAAACGCACAGGTGAACGATGCGCCCTTGCGCATTCTGTTACTGGGTTAGAGCAGGCGTTCTTCCCGAACCCTGCCCCAGGCACTGAGACAACCACCACTGCTGCTGCTAGAGCAGAGAGGGACCCGGAGGTCAGAGAGGTGCTGAAGGCCAGTGCCAGGAGCAGCCCAAGCCCAGGGCAGGGGCCGCAGGGGCCGGGAGGTCAGAGAGGTGCTGAAGGCCAGCACCAGGAGCAGCCCAAGCCCAGGGCAGGGGCCGCAGGGGCCGGGAGGTCAGAGAGGTGCTGAAGGCCAGCGCCAGGGGCAGCCCAAGCCCAGGGCAGGGGCCACAGGGGCCGGGAGGTCAGAGAGGTGCTGAAGGCCAGCGCCAGGGGCAGCCCAAGCCCAGGGCAGGGGCCGCAGGGGCCGGGAGGTCAGAGAGGTGCTGAAGGCCAGCGCCAGGGGCAGCCCAAGCCCAGGGCAGGGGCCACAAGGGCCGCAGGGGCTGCAGGGGCTGTGGACGCAGGCGGCCGCCAGGGCGTCTCCCCTAACGCGCCCCAGGCGTGCACTCGCAGGCAGGTGCTCATCTTGGGGCTTCAGGAAACTCCTCGCCGAAACGTTTTTTTCCCAAAGGTTGTGAAAGTTGTGGTTAGGATCCAAGGAGATGATTTAACAGGAATGGTGCCCAGAACAGGGAGCGCCAGTCACGCAATTGGGGCACGCTTTCCTCCCCGGGGCACATCATCGGGGCACGCTTTCCTCCCCGGAAGACCTCGACCTCAAAGCCCGTACTTGCCCCTGCCCCTATAGGGTTGGATAAAGGGCATTTTATGTTAAAATAGTTGTTAAAATGCCAATCGTGATGTCCCTGCACATCCAAAAGCTGCTGGTCCAACCCCTCGGCTCGCAGGGCGGGGACAGGGTAAGGCCGGTCCCTCCAGCCCCGGTGGACGCCCAGCACACAGCAAGGGCTGCAGCCGCTTGTGCTGCTGTTATCGTGAAATAGCACCGAATCATTCCTTCTACAATTCTGAGAAGGGAAAAATCATGATGCACTTTAGAAGTGGTTCAGGGAGACAGAGACGTTCCACATTATGAGTAAAAGCTTTAATTTATTAGTTGACCAACTGCATAATAAGCAAAAAAAATTTTTTTTTAATATATAAAAAAACTTTTCTACTGGGTACTCATCTCCTTATTTTTTCTTCTTATGCAAGTACTTTCTGATTGGTTGTCTTCTGTTTTATTCACTTATTTATTTAATTTTGAGATAATTTGGTATTAATTTTATGTAGGCAAATCTCTAATATACCATGCCTCAATGACCTTACTGAAAAATATGATTTTGTTTGTTTCCAAACTAACACGACTTATTTCTCTTCCTCTTGTGCAGAGTCTCGAGCGTCCAGAGCCAAGACCATGGCAAAGGAAGGCGGCTAAGTCACGGCTGTGAAGGAGAAGCCCCTGCCCCTGCGCCCCCCGCGGCTGCCTCATCTGTGCAGCTGGGCTAGGGACAGGCTCTACTGCACAGGGCTGCTGTGAGGACTAGAATAAACTGTATACAATCACTTGGGACGGTGACTGGACCTTAGAAACGCTCAATGTCAGATTTTGTAGGACTGGCTCATTTGTATTTTATTAGTTCAGCTGCTAGTATTTCATAATCATGGCTGATGTCGATCACCTAGATATTCATTCTTTAGTGTCGAGGCAATTATTACTATTGTTTTTTAATTTTTTTTTAAGGAAGTACTGGGGAATGACCCTGGGACCTCGGACATGGGAAGCAGGCACTCGACCATTTGAGCTACATCTGCTCCCAAATTATTATTTTAATATCTTTTTATTACAGAAGTTGTGAACTTACAAAATAAACATGTACATGTGAAAAATTCCCATGCAACACCCCTTCACCAACATATGACACTGTTGTGGAACTTTTGTTCCAGACTATGAGATAATATCAGACTATTACCACTATCTATAGTCTGTAACATACATTTGGTATATTTTTCCATATCCCCCAATATCAGCCAGTACATCCATGCCATTGATGCGAGAATATTACAGTGCTGCTGTTAACCACAGTCCATACATTACTTGTATCTTTCCCATGCTTCTCCATACTCCCACCACCCTGCAGTAGTGACAAACGTCCATTCTAGTACGCAGAGGGACATCTTCATTTGTACTATTAACCACAATTCTCATCCACCTCTGGGTTCACTGTATGGTTCAGTCCCTAGATTATTCTCTCGTTTTCTTTCAATTGACATTTAATCTCTAGACTACCCTTTCAGTCACATTCTCATTTATAAACCAGCTACTACTCACTATAATGTGTTACCATAAACTCTACCCATTTCAAGTTGATTAAAATTTCTACATTCATTAACCATTAAGACACCTTCTCAGCCTTCCTCTTATCTCCTAATAACCTATACTCGAGGTTTCAACTCTATGCATTTATTCTTCGTATTTAGTTCATATTAATGAGACCATGCAATATTTGTCCTTTTGTGTCTGGCTTTTTCACTTTGCGTAATGTATTCAAAATTCATCCATGTTATCATCTGTGTCCCAATGTCATTTCTTCTTACTGCAGCGTAGTATTCCATTGTATGTATATAACGATATTTTGTTTACGCATTCATTGGTTGATGGACAGTTGGGTTGTCTCTATCTTTTGGCAATTGTGAATAATGCCATCATGAACACTGGTGTGCAGATGTCTGTTCATGCCACAGTTCTCAGTTCTTCTGGATACAGCCGTAGGAGAAGAATTGCTGCATCATATGGCAGTCCTATATTTAGCTTCCTGAGGAACCGCCAAACTGTCTTCCACAGAGGCTGCACCACTTTACAGTTCCAGCAGCCAAGGGGTGTTCCTATTTCTCCACATCCTCTCCAGCACTTGTTTTCTGTTGCTTTAATAATGGCCATTCTATGCAGTGAGATGATATCTCATTGTCATCTGGATCTGCGTTTCCCTAATAGCCAGTGATACTGAACATTTTTTTAATGTGCTTTTTTGATTTGTATTTCTTTTTTGGACAATTTTCTATTAAAGTCTTTTGTCCATTTTTATATTGGATTGTTCTTTTCTTGTTGAGTTATATAATCTTTTATAGAGAATGGAAATCAAATCCTTATCAGATTTGTGGTTTCCAAATATTTTCTCCCATTGAGTGGGCTGCCTCTTCTCCTTCTTGACGAAGTCCTTTGAAAAACGAAAGTGTTTAAGTTAGAGGAGGTCCTATTTATCCATGTTTTCTTTTGCTGTTCATCCCTTTGGTGCAAGGTTTGAGAATGTACCACCTACCACCAGCTCTTGAAGAGGTTTTCCTACATTTTCTTCCAGAGGCTTTTATATTTAGGTCATTTGATTCATTTTGAGTTAATTTTTTATTTAAGGTGTGAGATAGGGGCCTTCTTTCTTTCTTTTCGATATGGATATCCAGTTCTCCCAGGATCATTTGCTGAGTACACTGTTCTGCCCCACTGGGTGGGTTTGACAGGCTTGTCAGAAATCAGTTGATCATAGATGTGAAAACAAGTTTCTGAACCATCGCCTCTGTTCCATGGCTCTATGTGTCAATCTTTATGCCAATATCATGTTTTTTTTTTAAAGATTTACCCCCCCACCCCCATTGTTGTGCGCTCCCTGTCTGCTTTCTGTGCGTTCTTCTGTGTCTGCTTGTCTACTTTTTAGGCGGCACTGGGAACTGATCCGGGGACCTTCCAGAATGGGATAGGTGCACACTCTCCTGTGCCACCGCAGCTCCCTGGTCTGCTGTGTTTCTTACTGTCGCTCCTGTGTCTATTTTGGCTGCATCATCTTGCTTCGCCAGCTCTCCACTAGGCCCAGCTCGCTGTGCAGGCCAGCTTGCCTTTCACCAGGAGGCCCTGGGAATCGAGCCCTGGACCTCCCGTATGGTAGACGGGAGCCCAATCTTTTGAGCCACATTTGCTTCCCCCACACTATAGCTAGATAATATGATTTAAAGTCTGGAAATGACAGTCCTCCAAATTTGGTTTTCAAGATGTCTGGCTATTCGGGGACCCTTACCGCTCCAAATAAATTTGATAATTGTGTTTCCCATTTGTTTAAAAATGCTGGTGGAATTTTTTTTTATCAGGATTGCATTGAATCTGTATGTCAATTGGGTAGAATTGACCTCTTAATGAACATGCTATGTGCTTCCAATTATTTATTTAGTCTACTGATTTTTTTAGCAGTGCATTGCAGTTTTCTGAATACAAGTGCTATACATCCTTGGTTAAGTTTATTCCTAAATATTTGATTCTTTTAGTTGCTACTGTATTAATAAATGGAATTTTTTCCTGACTTCCTCCTCAGATTGCGCATTACTAGTGTATAGAAACACCACTGATTTTTGCACATTGATCTTGTATCCTGACACTCCACTGACATCGTTTTATTAGCCCTAGCAGCTTTGGTGTAGATTTTTCAAGACTTGCTAGGTACAGGATCCGATCATCTGCTGATAGTCAAAGTTTTACTTCTTCCTTTCTGATTTGGATGCCTTCAATTTATTTTTCTTGCCTGTTTTCTCTAGCTAGAAATCTCTAGCACTACATAGAACAACAGTGGTGACAGTGGGCATCCTTGTCTTGTGCCCGATCTCAACGGGAAAGCTTTCAGTCCTTCTTGTCAGTCCTTCGAGTACACTGAGTACAACGTTAGCTGTGGGTTTTTCATATATGGCCTTTATCATGTTGAGAAAGTTTCCTTTGATGCCTATCTTTTGTAGTATTTTATCAAGAAAGGATGCTATATTTTGTCAAATGCCTTTTCTGCATCAATCAAGATGATCATGTGATTTTTCTTCTTTGACTTATTAATGTGGTGTGTTACACTGATTCATTTTCTTGTGTTGAACAACCACCCCTGAATGCCTGGTGTAAAATCTACTTGATGATGAGACTATTTTTTTTAAATGTGTTGTTGGATTTGATTAGCAAGTATTTTGTTGAGGATTTTTGTATCCATATTCTTTAGGGAAATGAATTTGTAATATTCTTTTGTAATATCTTTATTTGGCTTTGGTATTAAGGTGATATTGCCTTCATAGAATGAGTTTGCTATTGTTCCTTCTAGCTCAATTTTTGGAAGAGCTTGAATGAAACTGGTATTAAATCTTCTTTGAATGCTTGGTAGAACTCTCCTGTGAAACCATCTGGTCTTGGGCTTTTCATTTTGGGGAGTTGTCTGAGGACTGTTTTAATCTCTCTACTTGGGTTGGTATGCTGAGGTCTTCCCTTTCTTCTAGGGTCAATGTAGGTTGTTCGTACCTTCCTAGGAATTTTTCCATTTCATCCATATTGTGTAGTTTGTTGGTGTACAGTTGTTCACAGTATCCTCTTATGATCTCTTTTACTCCTGTAGGGTTAGTTGTAATGTCCTGCTTCATTTTTTGCTTTATTTATTTGCATCTTCTCTCTCCTTTTGTCAATCTAGCTAAGGGTTTGTCAATTTTGTTAATCTTCTTGAAGAACAAACATTTGATTTTGTTAATTCTGTTGTTTTCTTTGTTCTCAATTTTATTTACTTCTCTGATCTTTATTATTTCATTCCTTCTACTTGCTTTGGGAATAGTTACTGCTCTTTTTCTGGTTCTTCCAGCAGTGTAGTTAGGTAATTCATTTTAGCTCTTTCTTTTTTTTTTTTTTTTTTAGGTACTGGGGGTCAGGGATTGAACCTGGGACCTCAGAGTGGGAAGATGGCACTCAACCAGTACCACGGAGCCACACTGGCTACCCTGAGTTGGTTCTTTCATTTGTTTTTACTTTTTTTTTTTTTTTAAGGAGGCAATGGGAACCAAACCTGGGACCTCCCACGTAGGAAGCAAATATTCAAACATTTGAGCCACATCTGCTCCCCTCTTCTTTCATAATATAATTATTGAGGGCTATAGATTTCCCTTTCAGCACTGCCTTCGCTGCATCCCATAGGTCCTGATATGTTGTGTTCTTGTTTTCATTTATTACAAGACTGATTTGTCTCACAATTTGTTTGACCTAATGATTATTTAAGACTGTATTTAATCTCCAAATATTTGCAAATTTTCCTTTTTCCACTTTTTAAATTTCCAACTTTATTCCATTAAGATCAGAGAAAGTGCTTTGTATAATTTCAATCTTGTTGAATTTATTGAGATCTGCATTGTGACACAATATATGGTCTATCCTGGAGAAATCCATGAACACTTAAGAAGAATGTATATCTTGCTGTTTTGGGGTGCAATGTTCTATATATATCTATTAGGTTTGGACCATTTATCATAATATTCAAGTTTCCTATGTCTCTATTGATCCTCTGTCCATATGTTCTATCCAAAGCTGAGAGAGGTGTACTGACATCTCCAACTATTTTTGTAGAGATATCTATTTCTCCCTTCAGTTTTGCCAGTTTTTTAATCATTTATCTTGGCGTATCCTGGTTAGGTGCATATACATTTATGATTATTTCTTCCTGGTGAATGGCCCCTTTTATTAATACATAAATGTCCTTCCTTGTCTTTAAAACAGTTTTGCTTTTAAAGTCTATTTCATCCAATATAAGTATAACAACTCCAGCTTTTTTTGTTGTTGTTGTTACTGTACGTAAGGAATATCTTTCTCCAGCCTTTCACTTTCAATCTATTGGTACCCTTGGGTCTGAGGTGAGTCTCCTGTAGATGGCATATAGATGGCTCATATTTTCTTATCCATTCCACCAGCCTGTGCTTTTTGATTGGGGAGTTTAATCCATTAATATTTAATGCTATCATTGTAGAGGCAGTTCTTATTTCACCCATTTTGACCTTTGGGTTTTATCTGTCATATATTTTCACCAGTTTCAGTTACTTTTATGGATATAATCTTCATTTCTGGACTCTCTTCCAAGCCTCTCTCTCCTGTCTTTTCAGGCTGTAGCACACCCTTTAGTATTTCCTGCAAAGCTGGTCTCTTGGTTACAAACTCCCTCAGTTTCTGTTTATTTCTGAATATTCTAAACTCGCCCTCATTTTTGAAAGACAACCTTGCTGGATATGATTCTTGGCTGCCTGTTTTTCTCTTGCAATATCTTAAATATATCATACCACTGCCTTCTTGCTTCTGTGGTTTCTGGTGTGAAATCGGCACTTAATCTTATCGGGTGTCCCTAATACATTATGCATCACTCTTCTCTTGCTGCTCTCCTAATTCTTTGGCATTTGACATTCTGATTAGTGTGTGTCTCAAGGTTGGTCTACAGGAGTTGTTTGAATGGGAGCATGCTGTGGCTCTTGGACATGGATGTTTGCATCCTTCAACAGGGTTAGGACCATTGTTTCCTCAACTATTCCTCCCAGCCCCTTTCCCTTCGCATCTCCTCCTGGGACATACATGACACGTGTTTGCATGTCTCTTGCCGTCATTTAGTTCCCTGAGACCCTGTTCAAAGTTTTCCATTCTTTTCTTCATCTGCTCTTTTGTATGTTTGCTTTTAGAGGCCATGTCTTCAGGTTCACTGATCCTTTCTTCTGCTTCCTCAAATTTGCTGTTATATGCCTCCAATGTATTTTTAATTTAATTTATTGCGCCTTTCATTCCCATAAGATGTGCTATTTTTCTATGTATGCTTTAAAATTCTTCTTTGTTCTCACCCACTTTTTTTTTTTTTTTAAGATTTATTTAGTTTATTTAATTTCCCCCCTCCCCCGGTTGTCTGTTTTCTGTGTCTTTTTGCTGCGTCTTGTTTCTTTGTCCGCTTCTGTTGTCGTCAGCGGCACGGGAAGTGTGGGCGGCGCCATTCCTGGGCAGGCTGCATTTTCTTTTGCACTGGGTGGCTCTCCTTACGGGGCGCACTCCTCGCGCGTGGGGTTCCCCTACGCGGGGGACACCCCTGCGTGGCATGGCACTCCTTGCGCACATCAACACTGCGCATGGGCCAGCTCCACACAGGTCAAGGAGGCCCGAGGTTTGAACCGCGGACCTCCCATGTGGTAGATGGACGCCCCAACCACCGGGCCAAGTCCGTTTCCCCGTCACCCAGTTCTTAATATCCTTAATCTCTTTAGCCATCTCATTGAATTTACTAAGGAGATTTGTTTGAACATCTATGATTAGTTGTCTCAACTCCTTTATGTCATCTGGAGGCTTATCTTGTTCCTTTGGGCAGTATCTTCCTGTTTCTTGGTGTGGAATGTAATTTTTTGTTGGTGTCTTGGCATCTGGCTTACTAGATGTATTTATTCTGGGTGTAGTTTCTCTCTTAGGTTAGGGTTTTCTTGACCTTTCTCCATTACTGGTTGTGTAGTAGGAGCCAAGGATGTAGTTGGTGCTGTAAGCTGTGGAGGCTGAAGCTGCCCGCATTGCTCCATGCCCCAGAGACCAGTGAAACTTCTCCCACCTTTCTCCTCTGCCAGGGGTAGGGACAGAGCTAGACCTGTGTGTAATAATTCAAGTCATGCAGGTCTAGACCATCTGTAGTTGCCTGCAGAGACTGATGGAGCTTCATGCCTCTTCTTCCCCTGCCTGGGACAGAGATGGAGCTGCAAGTGTGGGCAGCAATCTAGGCTATGCAGGTCCAAAATGACTGCAGTTGTCCATGCAGACTGACGTAGCACCAGCCCCCCTCTTTCCCTGCCAGAGGTGGGGTGGACCCTTTGGAGTGCTCAGTCATCTATCTGTGTGGGCCCAATGTGCCTACAATAGTCTGGTGAGGCTAAGGGAGCACTGTCCCTTCTGCTTGTTAGGGGGTGGGGATGGAACCACCAGTTCCTAACAGTTCAGTCTGTGTAGGCCATAACTGCTTGCCATTGCCTGGAGAGGCTGAGGATACACTAGCCCCCTACTATCATTTTGGGGGATGAGGGTAGAGCCACAGGTCCCCACCAGTCCAATAATCCATGCAGGCCAAGAGTACCTGCCGTTGCCCAGAAAGGCCCAGCTCCTCTCTTATCCGACTTGGGGGTGGGGGTGGAGCTACAGGTGTCTGACTATCAGTCTGCGTGGCCAAAAGTGCTGCATTTTACAAGAGAGGCAGAAGAGTCACCAGCCCTCTCCTACCCTATGGGGCAGATGGTGGATGGCGATGGAACTGAAGGTGCTCAACAAACCAGTTCGTGTGGGCTGGAAGCACCTCCAGTTGCCAGAGAGGCCCTCCTCTGCTACTGGGGTGTAGTGATGGAGCCCCAGGTGTCCGACTATTCAGTCTGTGCCGGCAGAAAGCACCTGCAGTTACCCAGAGAGGCTGGTGCAGATCCCCCAAGCTTCTTCCCTGCCAGAGGTGGGGCTGAAGCCTAGGCTAGGGCTGCAATCCAATCTGGGTGGAAAGAAACCGGTCCCTACTGTGATTTTAGTCCCTGCCGCTTTCCCTCATGTCAGGGGCAGAGTTAAAATGGTGCTACTGGCCTCTTTCTGACTTGGACAGGCTCAAACTTTAGCTGTTCTTAGGATTATACTTTAACCTGCTGAATTTTACTATCAATAGCTGAAGTTGGTGCTGTCTCTTCCTTCCCCTATCTTGGGAAATGAACCTTCCAATTCCAGCCACAGAACAGCTCCTGAGATGGCTTGTGCCTCCAGTGGAGGATGGGCACTGGCCTCCGGGGCGTGGAGCCTCTACTTATGGATCCTCTCTGCAGATGGGCAGTCTCTTCCTTCCACTCCTTCAAGGATGTTGCAGGATGCTCTTCTAGTCTCCTGGGCCCCAAACAGGTGCTTTCGATAGCTCTGGAGGTTACTAACTGCCCTGCAACATGAGCTGACTCTAGGAGCTCTTTACCCTGCCATCGTCTTGTCCCTATTCAGGAAGCTATTATTTTTGAGTTCTATTTTTGAATTATGAATGGACTTGAATTTCAAGAAATGTCTAAATGACTATTAGGCCTCTACTGAGAATTAAGGTTTTATTTTTTACCCACTGATAAGACATATTCCAATAAGTTTTCCAACCTTAAGCGATCCTTTTTTAAAACTGTTTTAACCTTGTTATAGTCATCATGTGACTTTATTTTTTGGTGCCAGCTTTCTCAGGTTTTGGTATCAAGGTTTCTTTGTGTGCATGGACTTTTTAAAGCTCACCGCTTTTTCCTTTGCTTTGAAACGGTTTATAAGTTTTGGAAATAAGTAATTCCCCAAAGCAGCCAAGGAGGAATAGACTGTGGTCTAATGCACTTCTTGAAGACAGTAACACTTGACCTGTTTTCCATCTCCTTCCTAGCTACTCGTTATTGCGGATTCTTACCTCCTACTACACTTGGATAACCACATTTTTCAGAATATTGTTCAATTTGTTGGGATTTTAAACGTGTTAGTTATTAGAGCTATTAAAAAACCCACCTGAATAAGTCGTCATGCCATGAATTCTTGAAATACAAATAATAAAGGCAACGCAGCCTCACTCTGTGAGCACTACCCTTGGGTGGGTCAGAGAAGGTGCCAGGGCCGCAGGGAGCAGTCCAGGACACTGGTGTCCTGTCAGGGCCGGGCGTGGGTGAGCTGTGAGCCCGACGACCAAGGCTCATGGTGGAAGAAAAGACCCATCTGGTACGCCCTGCTCCTGGACTGAACGCAAGTTCCGAACGCTCGAGCGGCTGATCTCATTCTCGTGGAAGGCTCCCACAGAGGCCACGCTGCCACGTCAGCGCTCCCCCTCGAGAGCCGGGAAGGCGTGGCTGCAGCGCAGGGCCATGGATGCTGCGCAGCGTCCCCAAGCGCTGGCCGCGCACAGCCAGTGGCGCCATGCATCCACGGCCCCCGAGCAGGGAGCGCCTGGCGCCGCGCACCCTCAGCGGTCTTACCTCTCTGCGCCTGGAGGCCCAGCAGCTCTGCTTGATCTTCCAGACCACGGCAGCCACCAGGAGCAGGGAGAGGAAACAGCTGTGGGAAAGGAAAGCACGGCGTTACTCTCCACGCCCAGAACTGCACCTCTGGCGTCCACACCGCAGGCCAGGCGGGCTTCAACTGGTGGGAAACAAGCCCACAAATGCCAGCTCCAAGTCAGGACAATGTCATGGCTCGGCAGAGCGAGAAAAACCCGAAGTGTGTTGCGCCCCAGGTGAGCGGAGCTGCTGAGCAAGCCTCAGATCTTGTTGTCTTCCCACCAGCCGCCCACTGCGGAGGCTGTCACAGCTTATCCCAATAAGAAAAATTAAGATAATTAAAACAATTGTCAAGCATGCTATTTAATCCTAAGTCTAAAAGGTGATTGTTAAAGTAATCGATTAGCTTTTCATAAAGAGGTAAATGTAGAAGAAATAAATTTGTGGAATAATTAATATGATTATATTTTTACAAAGTAAATATATGTATTTTCATAGAATAAAACATGTTCAAAATGATCAGACTCTCTTAAAAGTAACAGGAGAGAACAGCAGGTCCGAGGGTCTGTTTTCAGTGCTCTCCTCCTGACAGGTCCTGATGAGCAGCAGCTGTGACGGGACAGAGAGGAAGAGCTCCCAGGTGAACCCCCAGGTGAGGCGCCTGCCCGTAGCCCGCGAGCGGCTCTTCCTCGCAACCCCGCGCCTGCAGGTCCCTGCTGCCGAGCGCTGCTGAGGCGCTGGGGCTGGCGCCAGGAGTGCAGCAGCGCACCAAGTGCTGGCGGACCCCCGGGGGGCCGAGTGCCCTCCACAGGGGCGCCTCGAGGCTCTGCATGCGCCCCCTGATGCACGAGGGTGCAGACCCCCTTCAGGGGCCCTGCCAGAGAAGGGCCTGTGGGCCGCTCTCCCCCGCAGTCGACACCTGCGTCTAATCCGTGCTGTGGGCCCGTCCGGTGTCAGGTTCATGGAAGACTCAAAAACCACTGTTCTATGGAGTTCACATCCCAGCAGATTTACAGACCCTTTATAAACAGCAAAAGGAAACAGCGGTCTCACGGAGCACGGCGGGTGGCAGTACCCAAGACAAGGAAATGAGGTGGCAGGCAGGACGCCGGGGGCCTCCTGAGAAGGTGGCAAGGGGGAGGGGGGGCTCAGCAGCTGCGCAGAGGCTCACCCAGGCGGAGGCGGGCCGGGCCGTGCGGGGAGGCCTGGGAAGCCTCAGGCAGCGTGGCTGGGGTGCGTGAGGCCAGACAGGCAGAGCAGCCAGGAGGGAGGGTGGGCGAGGGGTGGGCGAGGCGCCGCAGAGCTCTGGGCTCGGGGAGTTGGACAAGGAGCCAGAGCAGGTGTCAGAGCAGGAAGAGCACTCTTACTCAGCAGGGAAGACCCTCAGGGCAGCCACGGCAGGGACAAAGAGGAGCCAAGCGTCCAGGCGAGGGGAGCCACGAGGCCGACTCGGTGCTGGCGGCAGGCTCTCAGAAGCACCGGATTCGCCCTGGTCTGAAGGTGGGGACAACAGGATTACCTGCTGGGCTGGACGGGGCCGTGACACCAGCACAGCCGCGAGGCTGAGCGCAGCCGTGCAGGACCGCAGAGGGGGCGTTTCAGGCACGCTGAGTCCTGAGACGGGCCGGAACCCACCGGGTGGGGCGGGCAGGCTGGGCGAGGGCCGGGCTGGCCGCCAGCCTTTGGGGGTGGCTGGCAAGGAGATGGCATCTGATACAGTAGAGCTGGGCGGGGCCACCACGGGAGCAAGCACAGGCGGAGGGGCGCCCCAGCATGGAGAAGCTGGGCAGAAGAGGGTGAACAGTACGGGAGCCGAAGAGCAGCCTTCGCAGTCTGTTAGCTTCCACGCATGGGCCTGCTTTTGTTATTTTTATTCTAACAGGTAAGCACAAGGAGGTACCAGATCAACAGCAGCACAGGAAGGTGATGTGGTTCAAGCAGTTGGGCTCCTGCCCACCACACGGGCGTGTGTGTGTGTGGGGGGTTGGTTCCCAGTGCCTCTTAAAGAAGACAGCAAGCTGGTGCGACGGGCAGACATGGCAAGTTGACACAACAAGATGACACAACAAGAGACACAAGAAGAAAAACATAATGAGAGACACAACAAAGCAGGGAGCAGAGGTTCCCAGTGCCTCCAAAAGACAATGAGCAGGATGGTGAGCTGGCGTGATGGGCAGGTGCAGTGAGCTGTGGCAACAAGATGATGCAACAAGAGACATGAGGAAAAACACAATGAGAAACACATCAAACAGGGAATGGAAGTGGCTTGAGTGATTAGGCTCCTCCCTCCCACATTAGAGGTCCTGGGTTCAGTTCCCAGTGCCTCCTAAGAAACAAGGAAGACAGACAGACACAGCAAGTACAAACAATGAGGGGGTGGGGAAGTTTAAATAAATATTTAAAAACAAAAACAAGAACAAGCTGCTGTGTGCAGTCAGGCCCAGAGTGGCCACAGGGCGGCGGGGGTGGGGGGCTCCCCTGAACACACTGTAAATAGCATGCAGGTGTACCCCTGGCCAGAGGGGATTTGCCTGCTGTTGAAAATACAAACAGCCAATTTGTATTATGCTGAAATTTTGGGGGCTTTCATATTTCTTCTTTCCAACCACATTTCTGAATACATAAAAAAGTCAATTATTTTTCACAACCCTGTATTACAAAATATGCTTTTGTCCATCGGTATTAACTATTGGGACACCACTGGTTTTATGTTGTTCTTCTGAGACAACAGTACATATAATAGATGTACAATTTATTGGGTTTTTCTTGATTTATTTATTTTCATTCCAGTTTAATTTATTATAATTGTTGATCTTAAGTTGTCAAGCAGTAGCTATTACTTGTTTTATTTGTGATATATTTCAGCTTAAAGTTATTATATATGGATGTACATATAGATTGGATGCTTTGCAAAAAACATTGGTGAAATTACGTATGTATTTGAAAGCATGCTGGCTTATATCATGGAAATTTTCAAACATATACACAAAAGAAGAGCAAAGAGCAGCTAACTCCGAAAACTTCCTACATACATCCTTTATTCAGTCTCAGCAATCATCAGCGTTTGCCAGTATCGCTCCCCGGTTCTTAGGGGAAGAGGACAGCGGCGCACTCTCCCTGCCGCAGGACGGGGCGCCAGCCGTGCCTCCGCTTCCCGTCAGCTTTGTACTTGAGAGTCCTTTGGCCTGTTTGTTCTGAACCCGTCCCTTCTTGTCTGAGACTTGCACTTGCCTGAGACCATTGTAAAAAAAAAAACATGATTTTAAAAGTAATGCTTCCATACTTTGTTGAGCTGCCTTTTGCCTCCCATTTTATTTTTGGAAGTTGAAATAAAGGTTTTATTTAAAGAACCCCGTGACTCGACTCGAGGTGTGTCCTCCGCCCCCTGTCTGCAGGCTCTGACCAGCAGCTCTGTCTGGGTTGGCTGGGACTGCACAGCTGGAGGGGTCTTATACTTCCGGGTCCAAACCAGGCCGGGGGGCAGGGCTCCAGGAAAGGGTCGCGGGGCTTGTTAAGGTGCCTGCTGTCGTGGACCCACACAAGCACGACAATCACCACAACCACCAACACAAGCACAACAATCACCACAACCCCCCCAGTAACAGGACGAAGGGAAAAGCCCAGGCAACTGGCAAAACCGAGCCCCTTTCTTGATAAAAACACTCAGAGAAAGAGGACTAGAAGGAAACTTCCTCAGCACGAGAAGGGGCCTACATGAAAAACTCACTGCTCACGTCACACTCGTGCTGAAAGGCCGGAAGCTCTCCTCGAGGACCTGGACAAGGCCAGCGCGCCCATGTCACCACTGTGACGCAGCTGTCCTAGACGTTCCAGCCAGACAAACCAGGCAAGAAAAAGAAACAAAAGGCATCCCGATTGGAAACAATCCCTTTTTTGCAGATGACACAGTCCTATTTAGAGAAAATCCCAAAGACTCCACAACACTGGAGCTAATAAACAAATTCAGCAAAGCCACAGGTTACAGGTTCAACACTCGAAATTCAATGGTGTTTCTACACATTAGATATGAACAGCCTGAAAAGGAAACCTAGAAACATTCCATTTACAATAGCATTTAAAAGGATAAACTAGCTGGGAATAAATTTAACCATGGATATGAAAGCTTGTACACTGAAAACTACAAAACAGTGGTGAAAGAAATTATAAAGACCTAAATAAATGAAAAGACAGCCTGTGTTCATGAACTGGAAGACTTACTATTGTTAAATACTGCCCAAAGTTATTCACAGATTCAATGTCATTCTTATACAAATTCCAGCAGCCTTTTTTCCCCCCAGAAATGGAAAAATCAATCATTAAATTTATATGGAATTGCAAGGGGATTCAAATAGCCAAAATATCTTAAAAAATAAAGACAAAATTGGAGATCTCACACTTCCTGATTTAATAATCTACAACTTACAAACAAAACTGTGTGCTACTGGCATAAGGAAAGATGTAGAGACCAATGGAATAAAGGAAAGAGGCCCCGAATAGCCAAAGACATATTGAAAAAGAAAAATGAAATAGGAGGAATCACACTTCCTGACTTCAAAACATACTACAAAGCTACAGTAGTGAAAACAGCATGGTATTGGCATAAGGAGAGACACACAGACCAATGGAATCGAATTGAAAGTTCAGATATAGAACCCCATGTATATAGCCATATAATATTCGATAAAGCCACCAAACCCTCTCAACTGGGAGAGAATGCCCTATTCAACAAATGGTGCCTGGAGAACTGGATAGCTATATGTAGAAGAATGAAAGATCAACTCAAGATGGATCAAAGACCTAAATATAAGAGCCAAGACCATAAAGATCTTGGAAAGCAGTGTAGGGAAACATCTACAGGACCTTGTAATAGGAAATGGCTTCATGAATATCACACCAAAAGCACGAGCAGCAAAAGAACTAATAGATAAATGGGACTTCCTCAAAATTAAAGCCTTCTGCACCTCAAAGGAGTTTGTCAAGAAAGTAAAAAGGGAACCCACACAATGGGAGAAAATATTTGGCAACCATATATCTGATAAGAGACTTATAACTTGCATATATAAGGAACTCATATATCTTGAAAACAAAAAGATAAACAACCCATTTAAAAAATGGGAAAAAGGAAACGGACTTTGGCCCAGTGGTTAGGGCGTCCGTCTACCATATGGGAGGTCCGCGGTTCAAACCCCGGGCCTCCTTGACCCGTGTGGAGCTGGCCCATGCGCAGTGCTGATGCGTGCAAGGAGTGCCTTGCCACGCAAGGGTGTCCCCCGCGTGGGGGAGCCCCACGCGCAAGGAGTGCGCCCGTGAGGAGAGCCGCCCAGCGTGAAAAGAAAGAGCAGCCTGCCAAGGAATGGCGTCGCCCACACTTCCCGTGCCGCTGACGACAACAGAAGCGGACAAAGAAACAAGACGCAGCAAAGAGACACCAAGAACAGACAACCAGGGGAGGGGGGGGGGGAATTAAATAAATAAATAAATCTTTTAAAAAAAAAAAAAGGGAAAAAGATTTAAACAGACACTTCTCCAAAGAAGAAATACAAATGGCTAAAAAGCACATGAAAAAATGCTCCAAATCTCTAGCTATCAAGGAAATGCAAATCAAAACTACAATGAGATACCATCTTACTCCCATAAGATTGGCAGCTATGAAAAAAACAGAAGAATACAAATGCTGGAGAGGATGTGAAGAAAGGGGAACACTCATCCACTGCTGGTGGGAATGCAGAAGGATCCAACCATTCTGGCGGACAGTTTGGCGGTTTCTCAAAAAACTAACCATAGATTTGCCATATGACCCAGCAATACCACTGCTGGGTATATACCCAGCAGAACTGAAAACAAGGACACAAACCGATATATGTACACCAATGTTCATAGCAGCATTGTTCACTATCGCCAAAAGTTGGAATCAACCCAAATGCCCATCAACAGACGAGTGGATCAATAAAATGTGGTATATACACACAATGGAATACTACTCGGCTGTAAGAACAAATACACTACAATCACACGTGATAACATGGATGAACCTTGAGAATCTTATGTTGAGAGAAGCAACCCAGGCATTGAAGGACAAATACTACATGACCTCAATGATATGAAATAAGCAAACTGCCTCAGAGAGCTAGAGTGTGGAAAAGAGGCTTATAGGAAATCGGGGGGTGGAGGAAGGATGTGAGTTAACGTCTGCAGGGGTGGAATCTGTGATTAGCTGGCGGTAAGTATGAGCACAAAGAAGGGACAAAATGGGGGCAAGGGGTTGCCTTCGGGTGGGGCTTTGTGGGTTTGAGGGGGGCTGGGGATGGGCAGAGGGGTAATATTGTCCAAAAATTGGGGGGAGGGAGGGGCAACATACGAACATGGGAGAGCATCAGGTGTTCGTTGAGAACAAAATGTTGAGAAAATCGTATCAAAGTATAAGTAGGAGGGTTACCTGTTTAGGATGCCCAGGGGGTATGGTCTGATGCGGGATGGACTCCGGGGGAATAGCTAAAGGCTCATTTTGCCAAGGTGGGTTGTACCATTGGGAAGAGACCCAAGAAGTGAGAGTTGGGGTGGACCCACATCCTGGGGAGGACTAATGCCGTCAAATAGAGAGAACTGTATCTCTCGTGAGAAAGGATGGCTCCCAGGACATTAGGGAAGTTGAGAAAGTCAGGCCCTGAATACTGCTGCAAGCATCTCTGGACATGGCTTCTTGGGAAATGGAGATTGGCTGGTGTTGTGGGCCCCAAGGGGAGGGGAAAATGGATGTGGAATGGATGGAACCAAGGTAAATATGGGGGCAAGAGAGGAGTTTTGTGAGAGTACACGAGGATGAATATAAAACATGTAATATCACACCAAAAACATATAGGGGACGACAGACTAATAATGTAAACCATAAGGCAAAGCATAGGATAACTAAAAAAGTTAGAAAACTGTACAACCTAAAGTATGGACCACATAGTAAGCACAGATATCACCTTGTTTGAAAGCTATTGTTTCGGAATCTGTACATCAATTTCAGGAAATATGATATGAATAAGTTAAAAGATTATCGCTGTGGAAGGGAAAAGGTTTTATGGTGGATCTGGGGAAGTACTGTATATTGTATATATGAATTTTGGTGATCTAAGACTCTTGTGAAGCTGACATTATGTTGGGATTCACTTTACAGGAAGTTTTGGATCACAGAGTGGTTCAACAATGGCAGCGGAGGAATACTGATATAGGATGCTATTGACAGGATATATATGGTTGACAGGGAGTTATACAAGGCATATGCCCAGGGTATATAGTAATGTCTAGCTATACTCATAGTGGAAACAATTAAAAACAACAGCTGGGGGGGTTCTGGGCTCCTGGCCGGGGGGTCACTGTCGTGGACCCTGGGGGAGCAGCGGCAGTTCCCCAGATACAACGGCAAGAACCAGGAAGGAAGGAGGGCCCAACAGTGGGCTCCTGATACTAATGGCTATGCTTTTGAGCCTATACACCTGCAATAAGAACAAGGCCTAGAGTAGCACTGTGCCTGGGAGTTTCCTCCTGACAGCCTTCATGTTACTCAAATGTGGCCACTCTCACAGCCAAACTCAGCATGTAGATGCAGTGCATTCCCCCCAGTGTGGGACATGACACCCGGGGATGAGCCTCCCTGGCACCGAGGGATCACTACCACAAACCAGCTGAAGATGCAACTAGAAAATGACCTTGAATTAAAGGTTCAATACGGATCAGCAGAATATCCCTTTCTACATATAATAACATGACTTCAAAATGCTGTTTGACCTAATGTAAGTGGGAAATGGAAAGGAGAAATGAGATTATAAGGCTATGAGTCTCTAAAAAAGAGTCGGGAGGTTGTCAGAAGGAATGCCCTTATGCACAACTGAGCAGAGTCTAAGAGACAGATAAAGTAGATACAACCCCAGGTATTGGTTCTTTTGAGGGATAAAGAGACCCACGGGTTCTATGGTCATGGCAGATGGGGTTCACTGCCATGGCAGACGGCCCCTCTTTGGAGCTGGTGTTTCTGCGTGATGGAATCGGACTCAGAGAGGATCTCTTTTCACAAGACTTGCATGCTACTTTATTGAAATTGTAGTTGGTGCTGGGGTTTAAGATATATTTACGGGATTTGAATCTCTGGACTGATAGTATGACACCCAGGCCCAGAGCCTCAACAGACTTCAGCTCCTACACTTTGATTTATTGGACTTACCCCACTCAGCTAACATGGAGTTGAAGAAGGTCAACCACCACACCATGGAGCCTAGAGTGTCTACAACTGAAAGCAGGAGGAGTGCATCCAGTATCCATGTGGAATCTAAGCCCCCACTTGACATAGATGTGCAATGGACACAACCAATCCAATGTCCACAGAGAACATGTGGAATGGGTGTGGGAAGGGTAGCCATGGTGGGTGCTGGGTTTGGGGAATGGGAGGAAGAGATGAGATGTGGAAGCGTTTTCGGGACATAGAGTTGTCCTGGGTGGTGCTTCACGGACAATTACGGGACATTGTAGATCCCCCCAGGGCCCACTGGATGGAACGTGGGAGTGTGGGCTATGATGTGGACCATTGACTATGGGGTGCAGTGATGCTCAAAGATGTACTTACCACGTGCAATGGATGTGTCATGATGATGGGAGAGAGTGTTGCTGTGGGGGGAGTGGGGGGTGGGGGCGGTGGGGTTGAATGGGACCTCATATTTTTTGTATGTAATTTTAAAAAAAATAAATAAATAATTAAAAAAAGAATGAAGTGTTGATAGATGCTGCAACGTGGATGCACTTTGAAACATTATGCTAAGTGAAAGAAGCCTGACACTAAAGGACAAGTATTGCATGGTTCCACTCATAGGAAATATAGAGACTAAGCAAATCCATAGAGACAGAAAATGGATTAGTGGTTCCCAGGGGCTGGAGGAGGGCGGCATGGTGGAGTTATTGCTCAGTGGAGAGACTTGTTTGGGGTGATGAGTTTCTGTTGGGGTAATGGATGGCGGTGATGGTAGCTCACTGCAAAGGTAAAATTAATGCCACTGAACTGTACATTTAAAAATGACTAAACTGGCAAAATTTTTGTTGCAAATGTTACATTAAAAATAAATTTTAAAAAATTAAGGACAAAAAATGTCTGTCGATCTGGCAAGACTCTACAGAAATTCAGATAATTTTTTGAAAACGTTGTAATTTGCTCACACCAGGAATTTTCATTACATTTCTTCCTTTTGGCCAGGTACCTTCAACCCCAACTACATAGATTTTCAGAGTTCATTTTTCTCTCCTCCTGTTACTAATCAATCATCATGCCAACCAAGATTAGCAAATCACCTTCCAGATTTCACATGCTTCATTTGATTCTCAGAGCAACCAGGGATTGGTCTTCCTAGTTGCATCTTTATATACAAGGTTTCTTTTTGAGTCTGGAGAAACACCTACTTAAGACACAAAGACACTAATGGACTGCGCTAGGATCTTGGGTTTACTTCACTGTATCCTGGGTCTGGAAGTTCTTTCTCCAACTCTTCTCACAGTGTTTTTGTTACTTGAATCATCAAGTATGACTCATCTTTCTGGATGCTTTTCCCTTTGCCCTACATGTTCAATCTAAATCCTTCTGGATCTGGATAACCTGCCCTAGGAAAGCATTTTGTTCCCTGTGCTCATGGAAAGGACTCTATTCTCCGTTAAAAAGGTCATCATTTCTATTTCCTAAACATAGTCCAGAAAAATCAAAGTTTTGGATTATTTTCCAAAGGTTCAATCTTCAGAAGAGAAGTGATGGAAACATCGCCAGTCCTTGTTTACTACACAGTCTTCTGACAGCACTGGAGTCGCAGGGCTGGTACCCGGCAGCACGGTCGTCTCACCCCGTGCACAAGCTCCAAGAACACAGCACACTAACTGCAGCTGCTGAGGCAGCCCGTGGCATCCGCTGTCAGCCAGCACTGCCGGCCTGTTCCTCAGCTGGGTCCCCGTGGTTCCTCATCACTCAGCACTTCTGCAGGTCTCCTCTCCACAGTTGACCAAGACTATGTGCGAGATACTGAGAGTGCATGTGCATGCATAGGTACATGTATACGTATATGTATACATGCATATGAAAATATATGCATGTATACATATATATGCACGTGCATGTGTATATGCATATGTATATGTGCATGCACGTGTATATGTATCTGCATATGTATGAACACAGGAGACAGCATGCCTTTCTTGAAGCTTACAGTTTAACTGTAGACAAAGACATTATGTAAGTAAACACAAATATATACTTCAAATTGTGGTAATAGAAATAGCATGAAGAAAAATAACAGAGGTGTATGAGAGGAAGAATATGGGGAGAAGACTTAGTTTGGGGTTCCAGGATGGTGTCTTGGAGGAAGTTACATTATGCCAAGATTTGAAGGATGAGGAAAAGTATCTAGATGAAGAATAACGGGAAGTGTGTTGCAGAAAGAAGGAAAAGCACATGCAAATACTCTGAGGTGGGAAAGGGCTTTGTGCTTTTTTTTTTAATTTAAAAAAATGTTATTCCACTTTCATTACATTATTTTGTTAAAGAAAGTCAAATTAAATCAGCAGATTTTCCTACAGAAATCATAGGAGTCTCAAATCAGGTGAAATAAAAATTGGGGGTTGTAATTCTGCTACACATTTAAAAAGTATTCAAACACTACTACAGAACTATTTAATATAACTTTAAAATTTTCAGTAAAAAAGGTAGACAATATATGACTTTATTAATAAATAGTGTGGAAGCATCAGTTTTAATGGTCTATTAAATTATTTTAAACATTAACATTCATGTCTTGGCCTTAGTACTGTGCATATTAGCCTCTATTGCAATGCAAATAAACACATGAAAATATTTCCCATTTCCACGCACAGGCATTCAGCTATAATCACATTTCCAAATTATTATGCACACAGTAGCCCTTTGCAATAATTAACATTCACTTGGGCAGCCACAATTAAATGGATATTAAAAGAAGCAACAGATACCCTATGGTCAATGTGTTCTAGATGTCAAACAGGATGTAATATTTAATGTTTAAAATGTACTTTTCTTATTTTCCTTAAAGGAATACCTTTTGTGTATGTGGGTACTCAACTTAAAGTTGAGGAATGCGTTTTTTGACCATAACAAAATTCATACATAAGACGGCATTTGCCTTCTTTTCTAAGAGAAGCCATACACTGGCTCATCATCATTTTCTCCAGGCATCATTTTGCATATTACTAAAGAAAATGCTTACAAGCACCAACCCCAAAATCTGTCTTCAAGGGAAAGTTATGAAGTTAAAAAAAAGAGTGGTACCTTGTATTTTTAAGGAAGTCAAATTCAAGCAGCATTAATGCTAAAAGTGACTCAAATTTCTATGTGCAGATTTATTTTCTTTAAAAAGTAAAATGAAGTTTGAATAGTAAAATAGTGAAAAAAAGTGGGGTGGTGACATCGATGACTGCCAGTTCTTGCCCATCACCAAGTGCCGGTTCTTTCAGTGTCTTGGAGAGATCTGGCCTTGTTCGCTCTTCAACAGGGGCTCCTGACTGCGAGTAAAGGGTTCTCTTTTTTCCCTCTAATGCGGCTGTGATGGCTGGAGTTTTCACCTGCAGAGACACGCTACTGGTTAGCTAATCCAACACCTCCCGAAGTTTAGCTGGTGGAGAAAACTGAGTACTTTGAGGAAGCTGGTTACAAGCTGGACAGTTTTCCTTTCTCTCTGCTTCAGATGTGTGAGTGTATAGCCTGTCCGCATCACTGACTATCAAGTAATTATTAAGGGGAATGTGTGTGGCTATCTCAAAACCTCAGGGGCACACACAGCTGCAATGACTGCGTTTGTGGAAGCTACTGCAGGAATGACTCGTTTTACAGCTCCTTGAGTGAGTCTACGTGGAACACATCATGTTTTGATGCTCCCTCTAGGCACTTTCGGTAAATCCACTGACTATGATCAGGATAGTCTCCATTCAAAGGAACGCCGTCTCAAAAGGCTGCTCCTCAGGCCCTGCAATGTCCTTACGTAGTTCACATACAGGGTTCTGGTGGCCTGGGTGTAGATGCAGTGGTGGAAACGGGAAAATTAACCTGTGGTGCATAAAGTTCCAGTGTACATTCTACACAAGCAGTCATTCCCGGTAGAATCACCCTATCATTTCCTTTAAAACCTTCTCTTTCCCTGTCTAGCAAAGGCACAATGGAGCTTAGATCTAACACACCATCTTCATAATTTAGAAGAGATATCAGCATGCCATTTATCCATCTTCTGGCAATGATAGAGTACAGTCCATATATAATAATATGGAATTGTCAATAGAAAGTGTCGTTAAAATCCTGAGTCTTGCTGAAATGTGGAAATACATTGCAATTCTGTCATTAGAAATTTGGCAGCAACTTCTGCTTTAGGTCTCCTGACATCTTTAGGCCTTAACAGAAAGTGCTATTTAGACGGGAAACATCCACAGTGTCCACGTCTACAACATGAATCTGTCTGACACAGGCGATGCCAGATCCCTCAGGAGCTCACATCCTCAGGCGCCAGTGCCAGTGCCTGGACCGTCACAGGCACTGCTGAAGCTGGGGAGGGTCAGTGCTCGGCTCAAAACAAGGGTGTGTGGAGGGTCCAGGCTGCGCGCGGGACTTCTTCACAGGCTCCTGCAGCCCTCCCAGTCCCGGATCCCCACGCCCACCACACAGCCCTTTTCTAGCCAGCAGCTCCTCTAGGCTCCTTGTTTCCTTTGGCTGCTCACCATCCGCCATACTGTTCAGCTCTGTGCTTTTGAGAAAATGAAAGTTCCCAAAGCAGAAGTGTGGCAGAGTCGTGTCTGATGGGTGGGCAATAGTGAGCAAAGGTCAATTCAGGTCGGACCCTGGATTTAATTTTAAATGCGATGAGAAGCCACTAAAAAGCGGTGAGGAAATAGGCATGAGCTAATTAATGACTTTAGAGAAATTCTCTGCACTCCCTGTGGACTGTAGAGGAGCGGAAGCCACTGAAAGAGCCCAGGCTAGACTGTGATGGGCGTGGAAGTGAGAGAGTGGACCGACACCGCTTCAACGCAGAGCTGCCGGGACGCGGGAGGAGAGCTGTTGTGGAAGGCGGGGCGTGCTCTGGGCTCGGAGGCCTGTGAGAGGAAGACTGAGGAAGGTCACAGAGGTCACTTCTGGGCGTGCGAGGCTCGGGTGGGCACGGCTGGTCTCACCTAGAGAACGCAGCGTAAGAAGAGGGCCACGGCCGACCTCCGGGAGAACAGCATCAATGAAAGGTTTAGTAGAAAAGCTGTACAGCAAAGAGGCAAGAAGGAGCAGCCTCAGGGCAGTGCGGGGACAAAGAACGCAAGAAGGGTCTCGCTGGTGGGTGGTCAGTGGCTGATGATGTTGAGAAGTGAAAAAGGAGAGTGCTGAAAAGGAGCCTTTGGATTTGGCAATAAAGAGGTTAGTCACCCTCAAGAAGGAAAATCAGCCCACTGGAGAGGGCTGAGAAGTGAAGAGACGCTCTAAGAGCACCTGAGAGAGGCTCTAAGCCCAGGGCCCATGACTGGGAGGCGCCCGGGTGGCTGGATGCAGACAGCTGAACCACACGGCTTCCTCCCTCACCTGCCCGTGCTGAGCAACGGAGGGCAGCAGTGAAGACCTGGGCGGGGAGCCGGGGAAACCGGGCAGGACGGCCTGTCCCCCAGAAGACAGTCCATCGCGTCCCCCGCCAGCAGCACCTCCACCTCCACCCCCAGGTGCCTGCAGGAGGCTGCAGCAGGCAGAAACAGCACCACGGAGACAAACAGGAGATCTTAAACTTAACCAAGAAGCGGACATGTGAGGAAAGTTATGTCGACACTGAAAACAAACATCTGAGCAGACAGCCTTATTAACAGAATGAAAGACTTCAAAATAAAATAAAGTGATGATTATTACACAGGAATATGAAAGAAACTACATTAAAACAGACTATCAAGAAAAAAGGACCAACTAGAAATACTGGAAATAAGAAAATGCAAATGTTAAAATAAAATTCATTTTAATACCAATACTACTCACATTCTTTCAAAAATTGAAGAGAAGGGCACATCACCTAATTCATTTTACGAGGCCAATATCAAGCTTAAAACCAAAGCCAGATAAAGACACCATAAGAAAATTATAGAACAATATCCCTAATGACTATTGATGCAAAAATCCTCAACAAAATGTCAACAAACTGAATCCAACAGCAAATTGAAAGAATTATACACCATGATCAAGTGGGATTTATTGTAGGTGTACAAGGGTGGCTCAATGTAAGAAAAATCAATTAATGTAATCCACCACATTAACAGAGCAAAGGAAAAAAAAAAACACATGACCATATCAATTTGATGCAGAAAAGACATTTGATAAAATCCAGCAACCCCTTTTGATAAAAACACTTAGGAAACCTGGAATAGAAGGAAACTTCCTCCGAGTCATGATGGGCATAAATGAAAAAACTCCCTGCTGGCACCACACGTAATGCTGAAAGATGAAAGCTTTCCCTCTAAGGTCTGGACAAGACAAGGACGTCCACTGTCACCACTGTTGTTCAACACTAAACTGGGAGTTCTAGCCAGAGCAGTTAGGCAAGAAAAAGAAACAAAAGCCATCCACAGGAAAGGAAGAAGTAAAACTTTACTATTTGCACACAGAATGATCCTATATATAGAATGTCCCCCCAAATCTACAACAAATCTACTACAGCTAATAAATGAATTCAGCAAAGTGGTGGAGTACAAGATCGATATGCAAAATTCAGTCGTGTTTTTATACACTACTAATGAACAATCTGTAGAGGAAATCAAGACAAAAATCCATTTACGATAGCAATTAAAAGAATACTGTATCGAGGAATAAATTTAACCAAGGATGTAAAAGACTTATACATGGAAAACTATAAAACATTGCTAAGCAAAATCAGAGGAGATCTAAATAGAAGGACATTTTATGCTCATAGATTAAAAGACTAAATAAATATTGTCAAGATGTCAATTCTATCCAAAACAATTTATAGATTCGACACAATCCCAATCAAAATTTCAACAGCATTTTTTTGCAGAAATGGAAAAGCCAATAATCAAATTTATCTGGAAGGATAAGAGCCCCAAATAGCTAAAATCATTTTAAAATAGAAGAATTAAGCTGCAGGACTCACACTTTCCAATTTTAAAACTTATCACAAAGCTATAGTTGTCAAAACAGCATGGTATTGGTACAAGGACAGATAGAAAGACCAATGGAAACAGAGAGCTCAGAAATAAACCCTCACATCTATGGCCGATTTTTTTTTCAAGGAGGTACCAGAGATAGAAACCAGGACCTCGTACATGGGAAGCAGGTACTCAACCATGGAGCTACACCTGCTCCCCAGAGTTGGTTTTTTCATTAGCTCGTTTGTTTTTAGGAGGTACCGGGGATTGAACCTGGGATCTCATATATAGGAAGGAGGTGCTCAATCACTTGAGCTACATTCGTTCCCTGCAAAATGATTTTTTTTTTTGAACCATACTTCATTTTATTGGCATTGTCAATATAGGAACAACACAGGTATTTTTTTTCTCCATGAAGTCAGATTGTTTTCAATATGCCATAACATAAGCCCACACATCTTCACCTTGAAAATGTAGGTATGAAGGCACTGAAATGTGGTTTTGGTTTGCATTTCCCTAATACCAAATAATGTTGAACATCTTCTCATATGCTTATTGGCCATTCACATATCTTCTTTGGAGAAATGCCCATTTTTAAAATTGAGTTGTTTGATGTTTTGTTGTTGACTTGTAGGATTTCTTTATATATGCTGGATGTTAAACTCTTTTAAAAGAAATGTGACAAAAAAACACGAGATACCAATACACATGCACTAATATAACTACCATTACGACAATAAAAGGCAAAAGAACAAAAAGAAATTACAGGGAAGTGGACTTGGCCCAGTGGTTAGGGCGTCCGCCTACCACATGGGAGGTCCACAGTTCAAACCTCGGGCCTCTTTAACCCGTGTGGAGCTGGCCCATGCGCAGTGCTGATGTGTGCAAGGAGTGCCCTACCACACAGGGGTGTCCCCCGCGTAGGGGAGCCCCACGCACAAGGAGTGTGCCCCATAAGGAGAGCCGCCCAGCGCGAAAGAAAGTGCAGCCTGCCCAGGAATGGCGCTGTACACACAGAGAGCTGACACAACAAGATGACGCAACAAAAAGAAACACAGATTTCCATGCCATTGACAACAACAGAAGTGGACAAGGATGACGCAGCAAAATAGACACAGAGAAGAGACAGCCGGGGTGGGTGGGGGGTGGGGGAGGGGAGAGAAATTAATTAATTAATTAAAAAAAAAACAAATGAGAAAACCAACTCAGGGAAGCGGATGTGGCTCAGTGGTTGAGCACCGACTTCCCACATACAAGGTCCCAGGTCTAATCCCCGGCCCCTGGAAACTCAGAACAAGAAAAATGATATTAGAAGGCACAAAGGCAGAAATAAGTCTAGGTCTGAACATATCAGTTATCAGTAGTTACAAAATGTATGAATGGGTTAAATTCTTGTATTAAAAACAGAGCCTCTCAGATTTGCTTAAAAAATAAAATCCAAGTACATATGTGATGATATAGAAATGCTGAAAAGAAAGGGGTGAGGATGACAGAAAAACGTAAACAAAATGAAATTAGTCTAGCAATATTGAATTCATTATTCAATGTTATCCTCAGTTCCACAAGGCCACAGGTTTTTGTCTGTTTTGCTCCCTGCTGAATCTTTAGCATCTAGAACAGTTCCTCTCTCACAGTGGGCCTTCTATAAATAAATCTATCAGTGAAGATAGCATTCCATGTGAAAAACACTGAATGAAATATAGTTCTATACAATAATTTTTAAGCACATAACAATAGAACTTAAAAAGTAGTAAAACAAAATCATAAGGAAAGATGGATAAATGCACATAATTAGGTTTTCTTACTTAACTTAAAGTTCTGGTACACTTGGTATAAGCCAGATCTTCTGCAGGGAAATATAGGGAATAACTATGGGATCTTTTTTTTTTAAGATTTATTTATTTCTCTCCCTTTCTCCCCCCCACCCCAGTTGTCTGTTCTCTGTGTCTATTTGCTGCGTGTTCTTTGTTCGCTTCTGTTGTTGTCAGCGGCATGGGAATCTGTGTCTCTTTTTGTTGCGTCATCTTGTTGTGTCAGTTCTCCGTGTGTGCAGCGCCATTCCTGGGCAGGCTGCACTTTCTTTCGCGCTGGGCGGCTTTCCTTACGGGGCGTACTCCTTGCGCGTGGGGCTCCCCTATGCAGGGGACACGTCCCCTGCATGGCAGGGCACTCCTTGTGCACGTCAGTGCTGCGCATGGACCAGCTCCACACGGGTCACAGAGGCCCAGGGTTTGACCTGTGGACCTCCCATGTGGTAGACGGATGCCCTAACCACTGGGCCATGTACGCTTCCCTAACTATGGGATCTTGCAGAGCCCTAAAGCAGCCAGCCTTCACAGGAAGTGGAATTATTATTTTTATTAATTTTAAGAGATTTAGTTTTTTGTTTCTATTTTTATTTCAAAGTTTTGAAAATTTCCAACACTTTGGACCCACCAAGCAACAATCCCCTACTAACCTCCAATGGACTTTGTCCCTATGTATTTATTTCCAGGAATTTCATACAAATGAAATCATAGAGTATTTGTCCTTACGTGCTACTTGCTAAAATTTTTTTAACAAATCAATTTTATTGATACATATTAATAGAGCATAATGATATTTGGTATAATCACTTAGTTGTGCATTCATCACTTCAAACATTATTACAGCATTTTCATTATTCCAATAATTAAAAAAAACAGACAAACAAAATAACTCATCATCTCTCAATCTCTCTATGCTTCCCCTGCAGTACATAGCTGCTCTTCTGGTTCCATCTAATTTAGTTGTATTTATATTTTGTAAAAACAATCTTATATATGCAATATTCCCCGTGTTTGTATTTTACATGAGGTTTCACTATATTATACAGTCCCATGTTACTTTTTTTTTTTAAAGGAGGTACTGGGGATTGAACCCAGGACCTCATACATGGGAAGCAGGTGCTCAACTACTGAGCCACCTCTGCTCCCTGCATGTTACATTTTTCAGCTTTCTTTCTAGTAATATATATAACCTTAGACTTTCCCTTTCAACCACTGTCATACTCACATAATAGCTTTGCTAGTTACAAAAACTGTGATGTGCTTTCACCATTTCTATTCATTTCCAAAGATTTACAAACAACTTTTACCAATTCTTCACAGATTTGCCCTCAGCCTTCCATTCTCTACCCTCATTCTATTTTCTGATGACCTGTATTCTAATTATTAACTCCGTGAGTTTATACAATGTATTTAGTTCATAATAGCGTAATCATATGGTATTTGTCCTTTTCTATGTCCTCCATGTGCTTCACGACTTCATTTCTTCTTACAGCTACAGATTCCATTGCGTGAACAGACCACAGTTTGTTTATCCAGTCATCTGTTGATGGACACATAGGTTGTTTCCAGCTTTTGGCAATCATGAATAATGCTGCTATGAACATCAGTGTGCAGATGTCTGTTTGTGTCACTCCTCTCAGTTCTTCTGGGTATATACCCAGTAGTGGTATTGCAGGGTCACGTGACAAGTCTATATGCAACTTCTTTAGGAACTGCGAGACAGTCCTCCACAGTGGCTGGACCATTCTGGATCCCACCAACAGTGAGTGAGTGTTCCTATTCGCATCCTCTCCAACACTTGTAGTTATGACTTTTTAATACTGGCCATTCTGAGAGGTGTGAAATGATGTCTCATTGTGGTTTTCATTTGCATTTCCCTATTCGCTCGTGATGTTGAACATTTTCTGCATGTGCTTTTTTCGTCACTTGTATTTCGTCTTTGGACAATTGTTTATTCAAGTCTTTTGTCCATTTTTTAACAGTTTGTTTGTCTTTTTATTGTTGAGTTGTAGCATCTCTATGTATCATGGATATTAAACCCTTATTGGATATGTTATTTCAAAATATTTTCTCCCACTGACTCAGCTGATTTTTATCCTCCTTAACAGTCTTTTGAAGTGCAGAAGTGTTTAATTTTGAGTAGATCCTTGTAGCAGTTTGATATTATTGATGAATTCCAAAAAGAAATATTGGATTATATTTGTAAACTGGTCTTTTCCTCTGGGCATATTAGATCATATTGGATTCAGAAGTTTACTTGATTAAATAATGATTAAGGCTTTGATCACTGTAAGTCCCCTTGATGGGTGGGGAGTCACAGAGAAAAGACATGGCAAAGGACACAGTTGGAGTTTTGAGATGGAGCCCAGGAAGTAAACACACAGGAGAAGAACACAGAGGAACAGAGAAAGCTCCTTAGACACGGCAGATGCCCTGGGGAGAGAGAGACAGAGCTGTTCACCTGAGAGTCTACAGCTGGCCCTGTGGGGAGAGCGCACAGCCGAGTTCAGAGAGAGACAAGCCCTGGGGAGAGAGGAGCCAGGAAGCCTGAGCCCTGGCAGACGTCAGCAGCCATCGTGCCCAACACGTGGCAACAGACTTGGGTGAGGGAGTAACTTATGGCCTGGTAACTGTAAGCTTTTACCCCAAGTAAATACCCTTTATAAAAACCAACCGATTTCTGGTATTTTGCATCAGCATCCCTTTGGCTGACTAATACAGTCCCACTATTTTTTTTTTCTTTTGTTGCTCATGCTTTGGTTGTACGGTCTTAGAAACTCCTGCCTACAACAAGGCCTTCAAGAGGTTTTCTTGCATTTTCTTCTAGCAGTTTTATGGTTGCCACTTTTATACAGGACCTTGATCCACTTTGAGTCAATTTTCGTAAGGGTGTGAGATGGGGTTCTCTTTCTTTCTTTTTTTTAATTATGTTTTTTTCTTTTTAATTTTTTGTTTTTTAAATTCTTTATATATATATTAATATATATTAATATATATAATATAATATAATATTATATATAATATATTAATATATATATTAAATTCTTTTTATATATATATATATATAATTAAAAAAATTTTTTTTCGGTTTATATTTGTTTTCTTCTATTTCTTTCTTTTGGATATGGCTATCCAGTTCTCCCAGCACCATTTGTTGAACAGAATGTACTGGCCCGGCTGGGAGGGTCTGACAGCCTTGTTAAAAATCATTTGACCATAGATGTGGGGGTCTATTTCTGAGTTCTTTACTCACCTCCATCGGTCAATTTGTCTGTCTTTATGCCAGTATCATGCTGTTTTTACCACTGTAATTAGGTAATATGCTCTAAAGCCAGGAAGTGAGAGTCCCCCCACTTTGTTCTTTTTAAAGGTATTTAGGTTATTCGGGGTCCCTTACCCTGCCAAATAAAATCTGTTAATTGGCTTTTCCATTTCTGCAAAAAAAGGCTTTTTCGGGGGGATTTTTACTGGGGCTGTTTTGAATTTTTAAGTCAAACTGGACAGAATTGACATTGTAACATTATTTAGTCTCCGGGAACTGCACATTAATCTGCCAGGACTTGTGGCCATGCTGGCCCATCCCTCCAGCAGGCTCAGTCTGTCTCCCTTTCCCAAGGGACACTAAGGTTTTTCGTTTGCATAACTTTCAGCTAACTCAGGGCTTCTCAATGCCACCCAAATATCAGAATCACTGAAGAGCTCTGAATACATTAGAGACCAGGCCCTATACTAGACCAATTAAATTAGAATTGCTGGGATTGGGTACCAGATTTCTTTCTTTGTTTAAAGCTTTCTCAGTGGCTCTAAGGTGCAACCAGGGCTGATGATCACGAAATAGCTGTTTCAAACTCTCAGAACCCCAATTTTAAATGTTAAGAAAGGACTCTACCTGACCCTTTCATGTCTAGCTACAAGCAACTGGCCAGGAGTCCACGGAAGCAGGAGAGAGAGTGTTAAATAACTGCATTCAGGAGCGACGCGCTATCCGTAATAAAACACAAGTAGGGCAGAGTCCAAGGGGGGTCAGACTCGGGTGAACATGCAGGGAGCTGACACCCCAGGTTTTGGAGGAGTAAGAACACGGCAGGCCAGTGGGTTGGTAAGGCCCTGTCCCGCCGCGCATATGGCCAGAAAGGAAAGAAAAGGCAGCCACTTTGGAGGGACTGAAAATTGGGGGACCACCAGCTCTGCAGACCATGAGATGATTCTGGAGGCACTACAGGGCGGCTGGCGGCAGGGAACCCTCGCTGCCCGGCACTAAGCAGAACAAAAAGATGTGAAGCAGCGGAAAGACGTGTGGGCATTTTGATTTTTTTGTAGTAACACAAGAGAGCAATTTCCTTTTGGAGTCTACATTTCTGTGGAAAGAAGGCATCAAGTTTCCGGTGTTCCATTGTGCTGTCACCGAGTCACTGAAACAGAGCCCATGGGCCCAGGGAGTTCCAACGGGCCAAGCTGGAAATGGTCTGAAAAAAGGAAGTAACGTAAGGTCTCTGCCTATTGGGTGGTGAGAGTGGAGGTGAGGCCATTAATATCCTGCCTCGACTCACCGACATGTTTCTGGAAGTGTATCTATTTGGAAAGATAATAAAGCTATAGCGAGATAGATTCCAAATGGACAAAGGAGAAACTAATGACTAAAGAACCAAAGAAAGCCAGGCTAAAACGAGACACTGCTGACAGTACCGGACTGCAAAATCAAACATAATGACAACTTTAGTGCTGCAGAGAGAAAGAGAAACAGGCTCATCTCTGCTGTTGGAGTATAAATTCATGTCATTGCTCTTAGGGCCATGTGCATTATTTGCATCATGATACAGATATTATGGAAGGATGGAAAACTATGGCAGAGAAATATTCACAGAAAATGCAGAGACATAGCCAACAAAAAAACTGACAGTCTTTTTTTTTTTAAAGATTTATTTATCTCCCGCCCCCCCCACACCCTGTTGTCTGTTCTTTGGGTCTATTTGCTGCATCTTCCTTGTCCGCTTCTGTTGTTGTCAGCGGCATGGGAATCTGTGTTTCTTTTGTTGTTGTTGTTGTGTCAGCTCTCCGTGTGGGCGGCGCCATTCCTGGGCAGGCTGCACTTTCTTTTGTGCTGGGCGGCTCCTCACGGGGCGCACTCCTTGCGCGTGGGGCTCCCCTACGCGGGGGACACCCCTGCATGGGGGGGCACTCCTTGCGCGCATCAGCACTGCGCATGGGCCAGCTCCACGCTGGTCAAGGAGGCCTGGGGTTTGAACCGCGGATCTCCCATGTGGTAGGCCGACGCCCTAACCACTGGGCCAAGCCCGCCACCAAAACCGACAATCTTAAAGCCAATCAAGAAGGGAAAGCTTAAATCAAACACGGCGCACTGCAGGGAAAGCTGTTACAGAGAATGTGCCAATTTTCCACGGGAGAAAAGCTAACAACAGAGCAGCGACTAAAAGTTACAGAACAACACGTTAAGAGGGTAGCCCATTTAATAAAACCAAAGAACCAGGAAAAAAAACAGCTTATATGTAGCATTTATTTATTTATTTATTTATTTTTAAAGATTTATTTATTTATTTAATTTCCCCCCCTCCCCTGGTTGTCTGTTCTTGGTGTCTATCTGCTGCGTCTTGTTTCTTTGTCCGCTTCTGTTGTCGTCAGCGGCACGGGAAGTGTGGGCGGCGCCATTCCTGGGCAGGCTGCTCTTTCTTTTCACGCTGGGCGGCTTTCCTCACGGGCGCACTCCTTGCGCGTGGGGCTCCCGCACGCGGGGGACACCCTTGCGTGGCACGGCACTCCTTGCGCGCATCAGCACTGCGCATGGCCAGCTCCACACGGGTCAAGGAGGCCCGGGGTTTGAACCGCGGACCTTCCATATGGTAGACGGACGCCCTAACCACTGGGCCAAAGTCCGTTTCCCTATATGTAGCATTTATGAACAGAGAAAAGTTTCTGGAACTATCAACACCAAAACATTAACAGCGGTGATTTCTAGAGAGTAGGATTAGGGTGAGTTTGAATTTTTGCTTTATTTCTATTTTGTCTGACGTTTTACGACGAACAAGAATTACTTCTGGTATTTTACAACTTAAGAATCTTGCTCTTCATTCTGATTTTCTATTTTTAAAAATCTTAATGCTTTAAAATGTTTGAATTAGTTCAACATATTTCATCCTACCTTTCTATGTTGGTCTCTAAACTTTTCTGCTTTGTATTATCTATATCATTGCTGTATGACAGAAATGCACATGAGCCACATATCTAATTTTAAATGTTCTAGTAACCACATTAAAAAAATAAAAAGAAACATTGGGAGTTAATTTTAATAATTTTTTATTTAAATGAAGATAGTCAAAGTATCATTTCAACATGTGATCAATATAAAAATTGAGATAGTTTACATTCTTATTTTCTACTAAGTTTGAAATTTAGAGGGTTGGGGTAATGCTTAGGTGACATAATATAAGACAGAAAATCCTCATCTTCTACAGTAGGACATCAACTGAAAACTCAACTGAAAAATCAAGAAACAGCATAGGCATAGAAAGGCAAGACACAGCTAAAAATAAATTAATTGGGAGGAATGGGGTGGAATGGTGTGGAGCAGGATGCTGCTATTTTCAATTTTAAGTACTGTAGCACTTAGTTGTCTTTTTCGATTATGTGTAATTATATTTTCACTTAAAAAATTAAACTAAAAACAAAAGAGAAAGAGAGCAGCCCCGGGGCCTAGCAGGTGGCTCCTAGTCTGGAGGGGACAGTCACTCACACCGTCCCGGGGAGGCGGGCGCACACGTGCAGGGCATGTCCACACCCGCTGTTAACGAGACGTCATTCGAGGCCAAAATTCCCCCAGATGGAGAGCTGAATCATCAATTATTTAGGATATGGTACATGAAAAGTTACCTCAAAAAAGCCAGAACATATAAACCAAACATTTCATTTTATCCGATTAGGCGGAATTTACACAACTGTAGCTGATAGAGAACTTTCCAGGAACATACGGTAAGTTTGATCTGCTGTGAAAATACAGCATTATTCTTTTATCTTTCATGAGCGGATACTGTATTAGCAGAATTAAGTGCCTGAATCAAAAGAAAAGACAGGGCTTGACGAGTGGCACTTACCTGAAGAAGGTCACGAAGAACTGCACCAGGTCCATGAAGTTGCTGTGCTGGGAGAAGGCGATCTGTGGGGAGGAGCAGACGGTCAGGGCAGGCAGCGCCTCCGCGCCCTCTCGTCCCGAGCCAGAGACACACCTCGGATCTTGAAGAAGCCAGGGGTCTCCACTCAGGGAGCGCACCCACGCCCCCGCGCTGCCGAGCCCGCCCCTTCCCTCTTCCCCGTCGTCAGCTCTGGCGCGCCTGCCCGGCCCTGGCGCTGGCTGACCGCCCCAACCCTGCTGGGGGCATGCAGTGCCCCCCACCCCCTGGGCTTCCCCCCACCCTCCAAACGCCAATTCTGCGGTTACCTCAAAGAAGGTGCGCTCATTTTGCACCTTTCATTCCTGCAACTTTATGTACTCAGGTGTGTATTCACTTCAAGACAGTGTCCATTTTCTTACTATGCCTGAGGTTTAGCTACATTTGACCACAATATGCCATCAATTGGAACTTAATTTTATTACACAGTTAATAGTCTTTGTACCAAGAAAAAAAAACCCCGTAACGTATTTCATCAAATCTCAGAGACGCTGCTGACTGCAGAGGCATTAATTTGTGTACTATGTGGAAAAACCACTGCCGAGTGAACTCTGACAGACGGCTTTTTAATCACTGTGATGCACTGTGCTTTCTGAGACATCAGAATAGGAAAGACGTGGGCCTCAAAGTTGACTGACGGTGACAGCTGTGTCCAAAATACCACCTACACTCTGTACAGTGCTGGCCAGATGTTCAGGTGCATTTTCTGTGGAGAACACGGCCCGCCTTGGAGAGACACAGTGACGTTCGTGAGAGGATAGCTGAGTGCGGTCTGACTGTAGCACTACAGACAGGAAGTACGACAACCAGGGAACTAGCCTCCTGTTTTCCTTTTCTACCAGATGTCCACCCGTCACCACCCCAGGGCCCAGCCTCGGGCCCTTCCCCGGGAGACCCACAGGGAGCAGAAGGGGAGACTTATGCTGTTTGCCTTTGTGCTGGTCTATTTTTTTTTCACAATCCATAAACAAATAAAGTTCCAGTACTACCTGTTCAGGCCATAAAATGTTATGGGACATAGAACTGAGGTTATTTTATCCTCCCTCTAGTATCCTTCATAATCAGGAATCCAGAGTCACAGACGCCACAACAGGATGAACCTGCATCTGCTCTCCTTCATTTCCACCCAGTGGCTGTGTCCAGACCCTGACAGAGAACTCCTGGAGAGAAGGAAGAGCTTTCACAAGGGTGAGAAGGAAATCACAGAAGCACAGGCTTGTGGGAATTTCCCCCCACTGGAAAGCCCCTAACGGAAGATGGCGATGGCGCCTAGAGCTATTAAAATGGCGCCTGGAGCAACCAAAGGGCCTGAGAGAGCACCTGGGGCAGTGGCTCCACATATACTGGAAACCAGCACAGACCTGATAAGGGCATGGCAACCAGCACTAGAGCTCTGACTTACGTTTCACTCCGCCCAATATCATCTAATCAACCTCTTACACAGTCCTTCCCCTTAAACGCCCATAAAAGCTGTCGCATTTCCTCAATAAACCAAACCTGCACTACCAAACCTGCGTCTCCGGAGTGGACTGTGTGTGAGAACTTCTGCTCGGTTCGCCGCTCACCTCGCTGCTGGAGCTGAGACTGCCGGGAACCTACTTTGGGTGCTCTTTCCTATCGTCCTCTCTCGTTTCTATCTCCTCTGAGCACTTGGGTGCGCCTTCTCCTGTCCGGCTCTTACTGACCCTCTCCACGCGGTCCCTGTCTCCCCCGCCTCAGCGGGGTCGAGCAGACGGCATAAGTGGCTGAGCAAGAAGTAAGAAGCGACAGTACGTTAAGATAGCACACCCCGAGGCTCCTTTCCCCCCTCTATAAGAACCCTCTGCCTCTCGGCCTTTGCCCCGCGAACAGACATCCTTCTGGAAGTTCATCATGACATAAGCAGGCCAATAAGAGAGGATCACTCAGTCCTACACAACCAACACACAACACAGGCATTTAGTCTTGAGAAATGAAGGTGCTTCAAGACAGAGGGGGAAGAGATTCCAGACCTGCCTCTGACTCGATTCCAGGTTCTGAAACATCGGCATGCCCTGGTGTCCTCGCCTCTGGGGGTGCTATAGGCACCTCTCGAGGACGCAGGGCAGCGCCGGGAGCGCTGGGTGCCCCCAGCCGTCCAATGCGCTGCTGGCTGATTTCTGGCCTGAGCAGAGCCACGGCAGCTCACGCCCTGCGCACAGCCATCAAGCGCCTCATCTACACCGGGTGCCGGTGGCGTGCAGGCCGCAGGCGCTGCTCTGGGCATTACATCCACATCTACAGTGACCAGGCTGTGCAGGCAGCGGGAGGCAGAGCATGGAGCTGTGCGGACTGACCGCTGCCAGCAGCTTGTCCTAACAGGCACGTGCCTCCCTGCTGTGTCCATCGACAGACAGGGTGATGAGCTCACTGTGCACAGTAAGGAGTGAAGGAGAGTCATTAAAAGTACTGGGTAGGGGGAAGTGGATTTGGCTCAATGAACAGAGCGTCCGCCTACCACCTGGGAGGTCCAGGGTTCAAACCCCGGGCCTCCTGACCCGTGTGGTGAGCTGGCCCATGCACAGTGCTGATGCACTCAAGGAGTGCCGTGCCACGCAAGGGTGTACCCCACATAGGGGAGCCCCACGCACAAGGAGTGCGCCCCGTAAGGAAAGCCGCCCAGCGCAAAAGAAAGTGCAGCCTGCCCAGGAATGGTGCCACCCACACGGAGAGCTGACACAACAAGATGACGCAACAAAAAGAAACACAGATTCCCAGTGCCGCTGACCAGAATACAAGTGGACACAGAAGAACACCCAGCGAATGGACACAGAGAGCAGACAATGGGAGACGGGTGGTGAGGAAGGGGAGAGAAGTAAATAAAAAATAAATCTTAAAAAAAAAACAAACGCTGAGAAGGACTGAGGGAGGACATGTGAAAACTGATGCTGTGCCATCGGCTCTGGGTGGGAGCCCATCGCCACCCTTCCGTATCTTGAGCATCATCCCACAGCTGAAGCCACACCCCGGATTACTTTGCTCACTTTTCTTGATAGCCCTGATTTGCTGAATAAATTAATATTTTTACTGGGTAAATTAGGATCCCCTCCTCCTGAAAATCTCAGTAAGACCTGACTGATTTTTCTTTCTTCTATAAAGATTAAAATGAACATATTCCAAAATTTTTGGTTTCATTTTTCAGGATATCCCTAATCAGACCTTTCTTTCATCATTCATTATGTAAATGCTGAAATGAACACATGGGTTTTTCTTGATGCTGAAAGTAACAAGGACTTCATATACTAAATCTATTTAATACAAAGAGGAAACATTTCATTGCAGTTTACAAATAAAAATCCCACTGAAATTTGTCTGCCTTTCCGAACAGCAGATGCCACTTCTACTTCCCAGGAAATCTAGAATTCATGACCCCCTACATTTCTACAGCTGATTCCAAATCAACTTCCAACTTCAGTTTTCATTTCATGGCTACATTTTATCTGCAATTTCAAAAGTAAACACAAACAACTCTGTAGAACAAAGTTTTTGTATAACGCATTTGGTAATAAAATATGACATGATCTGATGTGAGACTAGTCGCTGGGATAACAGTGTAAAGTTCATGTTTTGCTACAGAAATAGTAATGCATCTGGCTCTGGTCCGGGTGCTGGCTCTGCGTCTCACACTGCTCTAAGCTCAGAGCCTGGCTCAGGAATGGTGGACAGACACGGGGGCCGGCGCCTCCCGAGCCCTGCCTGCACCTCGCACCCGGGCTGCCGGCTTCCCGGCTGCGGTGTGGGGTGCTATGCGCCCCGGTGGGCACACTCGGTCAGGGTCGGCTTGCTGGCAGCTGTGGACGCACCGTCAGCATCTCCTCGAGCTGCTCCTTCAGTTAAGTGTGGCCCAAAAGGGTCAGGCTGGGTTTTACCCCGATTGCTGGGGTCCTCCATACACAGTACAGGTCAGAGTGGGAGAGAAGCCCGGGGAGCAGCCCGGAGCCGAGTCCAGGGAACTCGCGGGAGAAGGGAGACGAGGCCCGTGCATCGCATCGCCGCCGAGGGCTAGAAGCCCAGACCCCGAGACACCGGCAGGACGCTGCGTGGAGGACGTGGCTGAGCTTCTGGAAGACTCGGTGCTCTCCCCATCCCGCCCTCTTGCGCTGGGGCCCTCTCCCTCCACTGCTCCCACCTCTGCTCGTTCAGAGCCTGACGACTTCTCTTCAGGGCCTCTGGTAATCCTACTCTACCCGACATGGGGGCTGCGCACGGCGGGGCTTCCTGGGGAGAGGGTTCCTGCGTTCTTCTGCCTACAAAGACACCAACTTCGGCCTTTTCAGTTGTTGTACGAGAAAGAATGAAAAGGTAATTCCCTACCTCCCACACACCTTTGTATTCCATTAACGTACATGCAGTTCTCAAATGCTGCAGGTCTTGCAACAAGTCTAACCCCAGGCCTTATTCCTGCAGATTCAGATCCTGACTTTAATGCCAGTGATCTAACGGTGATTCTGATGCTGGTGTCCATGGGCCATGCCACAGGAAATGCTGAACGAAGGAATCATAAAAGAGCGGCCTGGCCCAAGCCCAGGAGGCTGTTGGAGGCTGGGAAGGGAAGGAGAGCACGTCCTGGCATTGCTGGGCGTGCCAGGGAAGCGGGGCAGGCTCTGGCGCCTCTGCGACTCTCGGAGAGGACGCCTGCCTCCGACACCGTGCCAGGGCGCAGGCGCTGGGAGGGGAGCCGGGAGCCGGGAGCCCAGTGCAGGGGGCTGCCCCCAGCGGCCTGCGGCTCCGTCGCGGCTGAGCCCAAGACAAGGATAAAAACAAGGAACTATGACATTTCTTACACTCAGTTACCATTGAATAAATTCTTTCTTTTTCTAACATTTAATTTTGCTATTTTGCAAGGCATCTCCTATGCACAACCCACCAAATAAGTACTCAAACATTTGAGTGTTGAATGAATGCTGAATGAGCCGAGAAGGACCACTACTTAATACAGAAGGTCAGAAGGGAGAACTGGAAGGCCCTCTAATTTGCCTTTCTCTTTTCCACCAAGAACTGTCTTCATTGATCTGAGCGTGCAAACAGGGAGAGGGAAGGAAAGGACAGCTGCTGCCCCATGAGTTGGAGGCTCCGGCTTTGAGGCGGCGCTGCAGGCTCTGAGAACGCCCAGCACACATGCGTGTTCTGCACCTCTGTGAGCTGGGCGCCCCACGAGACTGGCCCGTCTGCTCTTGAATCCCCAGAGGTCAGTGCCTCAGACTCTAAGCCCTTGGAGCCCCGGCTCCCTCCTGGACCGGAGATGCCTACAGGGTTGTGGCCGCCCTCTGGCTCCTGACCTGACCATGCCGATCTTGCCAATAGTTCTGGACACTGCGAGGCTGGACACCAGGAGAGAACTGACTGCTCCCATGAGAGTTTGGGGCGCCTGCGAGTTGTCCTCCCATTCAGGCCTCAGCTCTGCCAATGAAGGAAGGTTCTGTATGTAGCCTGGGTGTAGTAGGGCCACCTCTCCAAGCTTTGCTATGACACAAAGCCCTTTTCTTAGGACGGAATCCTATGCGGAGACCACAGGCCCTGGACTGGCTTCCACTGACCATCACCTGGCCTCACCCACCACCCACTCAGCACGGGCGTGAGCTGGCACAGCCGGGCTCTGGGCGGAGCCTCCAGGCCACACTGAGCCGCTCCCTCCAGCACGCTACAGTTACCACCTGCCCACTCCCAGCCTCCTGCCCTGTAATTTCTTCTCCAAGCTTCTTTCCAGCTATCCATTTTCACTGCTCTACAGAATTCCTATGCCACTTTATCAAGTCTAGTAATAATTTAAAAATCATTAAAGAACGACATACTTGGTTGAAACACCAAGAAGCGCTGCAGGGTCGACGGAAGACGTGCCGCTCTGCCCGTCCACTGGGCAGGGCTTCTCTTTCCAGGGCTCCTGGGCTGCCCTCTTATCGCCCACATTCCTTGGCTGCTACTTCTTGACTCACCTGCTGCTGACGTCACTGACTGACTTCCTACTGCAACAGGTGGTTTAGCCCCGCCCCCTCCCCAGGCCCGCACTGTCTCCAGTGCCTGCTGGCTTCCGGGCTGTTCCGATGCAGACAGGACAGACAGATGCCAGCAGAGACAGGAAGCGCACGACACCCTTGGATGTAGGGAGAGGGTGGGCCTGCTGCCCACAAGTGCACGGCCCTGCAGGGCCCCGGGACGAGAGCCTTGCATGCGGGTGAAGCCAGCAGGCTCGCTGGGCAGCACCCTTTGCCATCTTGCCAGAGCCTGGGTGGGCTGGGGGAGAACAGGTTTTGCCCCTGACCCCTAAGACTCTGGCTACGTGTCCAGTTGCTCAGTAGTGGCCAGGACACTACTGTGTGCTTCCTGGAAAGGGGGACAGAAGGTTGGCCCTGAGGCAGACTCCTGCAGCCGACGTCAGGAGGTAGATAAAGGACGGGGACCTTGACTTCTTGTCACCTAGAATAACTGCTTCTGATGGGACACTGAAGCTTCTAGACCAGAACAAAGTCCTGATGCTCCTGCACCTACAAGCGTGTGGCCGTCCAGCGCACACTGACGGAGAAGCCGAGGCCAGCGCACGACCCCGCCGTGAGGACAGGGACGCCAGCTACAGTCCGCCAGGGCGCGTCTGAGGTGAGGAGGCAGAGGCGCGGAGAGGAGCACGCTGGGTGCAGCCACGGCCAGCAGCGCACACCCTCCCTGGGCGCTGCACGGGCCTGGCTCCCTCCAGTCCACTCCACCACATGCTGCCAGAGGGGTCGTCTAAAGCACTGGTCGTGGCCAGGCCCCCTCCAGAATGTTCCGGTGATCCCCGCGGTCTCCAGGCGGCCATCCCGCTCATCACGACAGCCCTGCCTGGCCTCGCTCGGTGCTCACAGGCACCTGCCCGCAGCTCTCCCCAAGTCCTGCCACCACCACCCCAACCTCCCACTCCCCAGGGCTCAGAGCTGGGGACGCCTCTTTCTCTGACTTGGGGACACCCCCAGACCCCAGCGTCCGGCACGGCCCCGAGGCTCCTGCTGCTCGGGGCATAAAGTCCTCCAAGAGCAGGTCTTAAAGGAAGTCCAGTGGGCTCCCTGGAGGGGCCCTGAGGGAGCTGCTGGGGCCGAAGCTGTGCCAGGGACGGCGAAGAGACCCTCCAGGGAGAAGCCGGGGGCACGGAGAGCTCAGGCGGACGACCAAGGCCCGGGGGAGCAGCAGAGCCGGCCAGGGAGGAATCACAGATGACGACCACGACAAAGACCGTGACGCCATGTGAACAAAAACGGATTTGTACGTTAAGAACACTTTAATTCTCAATGCATTTCACGGTTTCATAATTCTTAAACTCGCTGTGTGTGTGTGTGTGTATATATATAGATATCTAACACTAGGAGGTATGTAAACATATTATTATTATGCAACGATATAAACACTAGAGGTACATCTGGCATTATTCATAACAGCCTCAACTGGAAACAACGTAATGCTGCCAACGGAGGAATGGATGGAACGCAGCATGCCCGAACAACGGAATATTACATGGCGGTAAAAAGCAGGGCTGGGCTGAGCTACGCGACGACACGCAGGAGCCTCGCCGACTTCCTAAGCGACAGAAGCCACACGAAGCACGACATGCCGTGTGAGTCTGCTTGTGTGAAGCGCTCAGAATAGCAAATCCCAAACCCACAGAGGCAGCAGTGAGGGGAGCTTGCCAGGCCGGGGAAAGCAGGGAAGGAAGAACAGAGAGGGACTGTCAGTGCCCGAGGGGTGCCTTTGGGGTGAGGAAAATGTACTAATATTGGTTGTACTGACGACTGCACAGCCGTGAATATATTAAAATCCCTGAATTGTGCACTTTTAAGTGGGAAAATGGTACAGTATGTGAATTATAGCTCAATAGTTGTTAAAAAAAAAGCATATCTGAGTCAACAAGAGCTTCACACATCCTTGCTCAGTGCAGCTCCCTTGCGAGCACCCATAAACACAACTCTGAAATCTCAACGAGTGTTCGGTTCACAACACAACTTCGGTGCGCCTTCCCTCACCAACACTGGCCTCTTCCGTAAAATGGCAGGCCACACGCTAGCGTGGAGAGCGTCTGCCACCGGTTCCCCTTACAGTGACCACCTCAGCCCCACACCTGCTGGCCAGCCGGCTCCATCTTGACCCCTTCCCGGCCAGGCCGGGGGCAGTGGGGCCTCCGAGCACCCTGCTCCTGGGAGCACCACCAGCACAGCTCCCACAAGAGGGGCTGCGCCAACCCAGGAGACAGAGGCACGCTCTCACCCTCACGCGGGCCTTTGGGCAGGGGTGCGGTCTTTCTACCGACTGCGCTGATCAAGGTTTTTACAGTCAGCTGCAGATCCTCTCAGTTAGCAGCTACATACAAGTTTTGGTCTCTTCCTAATCATGGAAGAGAATCCTGGGACCAGTTCAGAGGAAAGGAACCTGAGTTTAGCATTACCGCGTTTGAAAGACCAACGTTCACATGAATTTCAAGTAGAGGTTTAGATTTCTTCAGTTACTTTATTTTGAAAAAATAAGAATCAAAGGCAAAAAAGGCTTTTGTCTGCACTGAAAGCCACACTGGCATGTAACTGAGGGGGCAGACCACGCCCCTGCCCCATTCTCACGGGTGGTGCCTCTGGGGCAGCGCAGGGAGGTATGCCCGGGGGAGCGCGCCGCCCACCGCTCAGCGCAGGGAGCAGGGCCGCCCGCGCTGTCCTGATGACAGAGGACACGGAGCGCACTCGACGCACGGCCCAGGCCCACGGTTCGCGGAGCCAGTCATTTGTCCCAAAGAGCAAAGAGACGTTTAAGAACTTACCTGCTTTGTCAAGAGAAGCCTGGCCAGCGGAACGGTGGGCACGCCATCGCTTACTTTTCAAAGTGCTCTAGAGAGCAGCAGTTTTCCTAAGTGGATCTCACTCAAGCTAGCGACCCCGCCAAGGAAAGAGCACCAAGAAGCAGGGAGGAAATGAACACCTCTTGGATTCTTGTACTTAAAACTACTACTTTATAAAAGTAAGATTGGGGCAGAGATCCCTCTTCAAGGAAGTGCTCTAAAACCATCTCAGTGATTTTCAGAGGGTGGAGCAACAGGGCACTGGGAGGAAAGAAAACAAAACAAAACAAACAAACTAGACCTCGGCATTGGCAACAGGCTATCTGCAGCACAAGAGCTTGCTTATACGCACAGAGCCTGCTGCAAACGGGAAAGACGCCAGCAGCGTAAGCCAAGAGTTTCACCAAGAATCCTAAAAGTACTAATCATTTTGCAGTTAAAAGGAACAAAGCCTAAAGTTCAACTAGATTCAGAATATAATGCATGTCAGTATGAAAACTATCCAAACTTCAAACAAGCCAATGAATTATATTTAATAGGACCCCAAAGAAGTATTTTGCATAAAAATAAGCTAACGCAATTACATGATGCATAACGTTGATAGTGTTAGGAAACGATACCAAAATGAGATTGTGCTGATGGAGCCTGGAGCGCCACCTCTCTGGGGTCGCATGAACCCCCCCCACCCCCCACCCCCCCCGTCCTGCAGCCCCTCCCCGCGCTGGGGCCTGTCCTGCGTGACCCCCTGCCTTGAGCGTGTGGAGGCCTGGTCTGGGGGTCCTCCAAAAGAGGGCCTAGAGGTCAGAAGCATGTCGGGGCACAGCAGATGCTCCCCTGCTGGCCCCGAAGGAGCCAACCGCCGTCTGTGGAGAGGCTGCATGGCAGGGGACAGCGGGGGGCCTCCAGAGCTGACTGCCAGGCCTGCACCCACAGGAGCCTGACTGCTGCCAACACCAGCGTACCCGGGAGGCCGAGAGCCTCGGGAGAGCACACCCCCGGCTCGCCCTGACTCCAGCCTGGGCAGACCACGAGCAGAGGGCCCAGCACAGCATTGCTGCGGCAGTGAGTGGGTGTTGTGCTAAGCCCTCTAAGCTTCCAGCAATTTTGTTATAAAGCCCCAGAAAACCAACACTGGCTGTTTTCCCAGAGGCAGTCACCGAGGCACGTTATCCGGAATCACCGAGCACCAGCACTCTTCTCACAGACCAGACACGGGCTCAGCGAGGCTGGGGACTGACCAGGCCTGGGCTGGACCAGCCTTTTACGGAGGGAAGAAAGGGGGTGGGGGGGATGCAATCTGGTCTGCCCTTAGCAACTCACTCACACGTGGAAGCACTCTGAAAAGGATGACATGGAAAACAAAGGCAATGGGGCTCTTCAACTGCTGTTCAAACTGAGTCCAAATATTACAAGTGATGTAACCAGAGAAAAGGCAGGTAATATGGTAGAAGGGATCTGGGGCAGGTGTAAAAGTGGAGCAGGGTGTGAGAGTGAAATCACTTTTGCTCAACGTTCATTCCACAAGTAATTTTTTCTTCTTTGACTCAGAAGTCTTACCTTGTACAGTAAGGAAGTGCTTTTGCTTGTTTGTTTACGATTCCTAAATACAGCACTGCTTAACATTATGAGAATCACAGGCCTGAAATTTAGGCGCTTCACCAGCGATTCAGCAAGCCAAAGATGACAAGACTCCCAGAAAACAGATTTAATATGCTCATTTAAGGTTGGACAAAAATCAAAGGGGCTCTGTGCCAAAAACTGATGCCTACTGTTCTGACTCGTGGTCACTGCCGTGGCCAGAACAAGCACCTCACGTGCAGGGCAAGGCTGGGCAGGCCCCGCGGCCTCATCAGCCAAAGCCCTGAGCAGAGGCAGGGGCTGCTGGGTGGAGCTTCTCAAGCACTGACGTTAAACTTTTTACTGGTAAATAAACGTTTTAGGCACATGGCCATACACAACTAAGACCCCACTTCCAGCTGTCTTCTGGACCTCGAGTGTGACTAAGTTCTGACCGACGGCCTGGAAGCAGATGTACCGCATGGCTGCTTCCGGCCTCTGCAGCAGGCCTGCTGTTCCCCCATCCTGACCCACCCTCCAAGTGCAGAAAAGTCGAGTTATCGAGCCCTGAGCTCTCTAGAGAGGCCACCTCCTTCTTTCTACCTTGCAGAGTCTCCTATGTTTGTCTGTTGTGTTATATCTAGATCTTTTTAGTTGTAGGAGGGAAGCTCTGGAAAAATGGGGCTATTCCATTTTGGCCATTAACTAGAAATCCTAGCTTTACATTTTAAAAAAGAAAAAAACCTCAAAATTAATGAGCTAAGCACTTGACTTAAGGAGCTGAATAACCTTATGTCAATACATTTGTAATAAATTATTTAGAAAGAATGATCAAAAGTGACTCAAGTAGGGAAGCGGCGTGACTCCATCAGTTGGGCTCCCGTCTACCATGTGGGAGGCCCTGGGTTCACGTCGCGGGGCCTCCTTGTGAAGGCAGGCTGGCCTACACCATGGAGAGACACCGGCCCGGGTGCCGTGGAGAGACACCTAGCCGCACAAGCACCGTGGAGCACTGTCCCAGCAAAGTGACACAACAAAAAGGAGACAAGCAAAAAAAAACAAAAAAACAAAAAAAAAACCAGAGGAGTGCACAGTGAATGGACACAGAGAGCAGATAGCAAACAAGCCGCAAGGGGGGGGAATAAATAAAAATAAAATACAGACACAGAAGGAAAAAAAGAAGTGACTCAAGTAGAAGGAGAAAAAAAATGAATCAACAGCGGAAAGAAGATATCACCACAAGTAAAACAGCCAGATCAGATGATTTTACAGGAATGTTCTGTCACACATTCAACGTTCATGTCCTTTTTTTTAATTAAAAAAATTTTTTTGAGGTACAAGGCCCAAGATTGAATCTGGGACCTCGTATGTGGGAATCTGGTGTTAAACCTCTGAGCTGCACTGGCTCCCAAGTTGGATTTTCCATTTGTTTGCTTGTTGCTTGTTTTGTTTTTAGGAGGCACTGGGGATGGAAGCCAGGACCTCCTCTGTGGGAAGGAGGCGCTCAACCACTTGAGCCACATCTGCTCCCCTCCTGTCCTTCTCACCTTACACAGTATCTTCCAGAGAGGATAAAGGGAGAATATGCCTCAAATTATTATTAGAGGTCAGCTGAACCTTCAATGCAAAACCATTACAAGGACAGCACATTAAATTAGACATTATCGCCCAAGAAAGATACAAAATTCTAACCAAAACACTAGCAAACCAAATCTAGCCATGTATACAGTAAGAAAAAAACGCTTGTGCCACGATGGACTGATCCCACGAATGCTCCTGGCTTGGGACCACGAGTGGAGGCACTGCCATGGAGAAGCGAAGCGCAGGAGTTTGGGGCCAAAGCCACAGGAACGACTCTGTCCTGAAGGCAGGAGCTTGTGAGATGCACACAGACACGTCCCGTGTGAGCTGGGGACGCTGGGCCGCAGCACAAGTGAAGGCTGGGCACAGAAGAGGTGGCCCAAGTGGTCTGTAGTCACCCTGGGAAGTTGTGTGGCGTGGAGAGCAAAGAGGACCGAGGCCTGGATCGTGACAGCCCCAGTGTTTAAGGGAGAGGATTCCCTGAAAAGACTGAAAGCTCCTCGAACCCTGCACTGAGGAGAGGAGAGTAACGAAGAACCCCTGGACTTGGCCGAGGGGAGCTGCTGGACCCCACTGTGCAGGGCGGTGGCAGGGTGTGCCGGGGGAAGACACCAGACTGCTGGGGCCACGAGTGATCAGAAAAGAGCAAAGAGAAAGGGGCTGTGGTCAGCGTTCACAGGAGGGAGGCAGGTCGGGGGAAGCAGGCGGGGACAAGCGCGCCTGCAGACCACGGAGACAGAAAAAGGAGAGGGTGAGGACAGACAGCACGTGCTCCACCCTCCACTGCCCTGGAAGGAAAGGCCCGCTGCGGTCACCGCAGCCCGAGGCAAAAGCAGCAGCACCCTGCGCACGGCCGTCCCCGCTGGCTTAGCGACTCACGCTGAGGCAGCGGCTCACAGGGACCGCGGGGCCGCCGCTAAGGGCAAACCAGGCCCCTAATATCACACCTGCCCAAATGAAGGGTAGGAAGTGGGAAGTACTAAGGCCAGGCCGCAGGTTTGCAAGTAGGTTCTCAATGAAGAAACAACACATTTCTAAGTACCTAATTGGTTACATACCAACTCGCTTCCAAAGGTGTTCAAAATTTCCTTCACAGGAGATTCAGCTGCCCCCACTACGATCTTTTTGATGGTATTCCCATGGTCAGCACTCCTTCGGCATACATATTTCAAAGGGAAAGCAACACTGCACATCTCATTTATCACAATACCATATTAGCATGTTTAGTCTTCACTAAAGAGCTCTCACTGTCCTTGCAGGTATGAGACTGAAAAGTGCATCTTACCTGAATTTTGATTGGCCAAGTGAAATTACTGACATAAACGAAGAATGTGATATTTGGGTGGTTGCGAAAATCAAACTTCTCATTGGAAAAGCTATCTTTGTACTCCTTAATATTGGTCTTTGAAACAACAGGCATCTCTTCTCCAGCCTGGGTCCCAGCTGTTGGGAAGAAAACAATGAAATAACAGGTTTCTTTCTGGACGGCATCTGCCCTTGTTCACAGTAAGGACAAGAGATGGCATTTACTGAACATGTACTTTGTTCCAGGAAAACCTTCACGAGCTCAGACTCTTAATCGTCACCACCACCCTCACAGCATCCTCCTCTATAGTTGAGCAAACTGAGGTCACACAGCCAGCCAGGAGTGGGGCAGGTTGAAACACAAGTGTGTGCCCCTAAGGAAAGACTGCGTCTTCCCCCACTCAAAGAGGCTGACATGGCCGTGGAAACACAGACACCGCTAGAACCTGTGACATAAGCAGTGGCAGTAACTGTGCTCGCCTCGCCTGAAGGCCTTGGCGTTTCCCCTGTGTGCGTGCTCGGCAGCGCCCCAGGCCCCATCCAGGGCCCCGATTCACCCTCACTCTGGGACCTGCGGGCTCAAGGGTCAGCCGGCTGTCCCTCTGTGTATTGGTCAGCCAAAGGGGCGCTGATGCAAAGGACCAGAGATTCGCTGGCTTTTGTAAAGGGTGTTTATTTGGGGTAGAACCTTGCAGTTACCAGGCCATAAAGCGTAAGTTACTTCCCTCACCAAAGCCTGTTGCCACGTGTTGGCGCAAGATGGCTGCCAACCTCTGCCAGGGCTCAGGCTTCCTAGGCTCCTCTCTTCCCAGGGCTCATTTCTCTCCAGGCTCAGCTCCTCTGCTCTCTCCACAAGGCAAGCTGTAGGCTACCAGGCAAACGGCCTGTTTCTCTTCCCGGGGCCTTCTCTCTTTCCTCACGCCCGAGCTCTGTGCCTACTTCCCGGGGCTCCAGCTCAAGACTCCGGCCTCCCTTCTCTGCAGTGCAGGAAGGACACCCTGGTGGGCAGGGACTCAACGTCCTACTGACGTGGCCCAATCAAAGCCTCAATTACTCTTTCACCAAGAAAAAGTAAAACCTCTGAATCCAATATACTCTAATACGCCCAGAGGAAAAGACCAGTTTACAAACATAATCCAATATTTCTTTTTGGAATTCATCAATAAAATCAAACGGCTATGCCCTGCTAGCAGCTCTAACTGGTTCTAACTCCTGCCAGCCTGCGCAGACTCCTCTGGCTCCCAGCAGCCCTCAGGAGGCTTTCTGCTCCCCTGGCCAGGAATTCCTGTCTATAAAGAATGACAAAATGGGTTTTTCCCATGTCTGAATTAAACACTCTGTGCCCGGAACGCAGACTGTCACATCCTCATGGGTGGGCACTGCAAATCACCAGTATGCTCAGAGATGCCCCCTTTCTCTAGGCAAAGGCTCCGAAATTCTGACTTAAGATTTATTTTTTGTAGTTATTTCTCCCAACACCCTCATTTGCACTTGCTGTGTCTGTTCGTCTTGTTTCTTTAGGAGGCATGGGGAGCTGAACCCAGGACCTCTGCTGTGGGAGGGAGGCACCCAGTCACTCAAGTCACCTCTGTTCCTGCTTTGTTGGGTCTCTCGTTATATTTGTATTTTATTCTTGTGTCTCTTGTCGTGTCATCTTGTTGCGTCAGCTTGCCACACCTGCTCATGTCAGCTCACTGCCTTGTCTTCTTTAGGAGGCACCTGGAACTTCTGCTCCTGCTTTTTTGTGTCTCTCATTATTCTTCTTGTGTCCCTTGTTGCATCAGCCTGCCGCCTTCTTTAGGAAGCACCGGAAACTGATCCAGGGACCTTTCAGGTCATTGGGAAGAGCTCAATCGCTTGAGTCACATCCGCTTTCCTCTGACTTTTTCTTAAGTTTCTCTTCATTGCAAGTTTCTGAACTTTTTCAAAATCTACATAATTTGACCCAAAAACAGTATCGTAACACTAGAAATGATGACACAGTTGCTATTTAGTGAGTTTACCGGGTGTCAGGCACTATATGAAGTACTTTGTATCAGCTCATTTAACCCTCAAGGCACTCCACATGGCTAAAGGTGCTAATGATCCCATTTCAAATATGAGTAAACTGCTCAGAAAGGTTAAGTCACTTGCCCAACAGCATGACGCACGCTCCAGTTTGTCAATTACACGCTAAGCCACTCTGTCAGGTGCTGGCTGCACTGTTCAGCAGACCTTCTTCAGGGGTCAGAGGAAGAGGGCCACACAAGATAGCAAACGCTGTGCTCTCAGCGCCTGACACATTCCCAAAGGACTATTTAAAATGTGTCTGTGTCTTGAAGCTTCCCCTTCTGAAGCACGGGAGCAGGGGGCGGCGCAGCAGTGGTGCTGTGCGCTGACAGGGCAGCCGTGGTATGTGAAAGCCAATTTAACGACACACCAGTTCGAGGACTAAGTACTGTCCCCGCCTCACTGATAAAGATGGTTGAGGGCTGGAGAGCAGCTTAGACACTCGCTAAAGGTCTCGCAGCTAAGAGAGTCGGCAAAGATGGGTTTCAAACCCTCTACCCTCAGAGCCCGCTTCCTCAACCCAACACCTCCAGCAGGAAGGTCTGCTCAAGGACCTTTACCTGAGAAACTGGCAGCCCACGTGATGTTGAGGTTGAAGTTTTTGGAGGCATTGATGAACATGTCCAAATCCCTGTTTTGCTGAAGAGAGATGCAAATAATTAGAAAATTAATTGTAACAGTTTCCATACTTCTAAATAAAGCAATATTCAAATTACCTCAACTTTCTTAATTATAAAATATATTATGTCTTAAAAAGCAACCCACACTTTTATAGAAGAGTTAGCAAAACTTCTAACCCAGTTTTCCTTAATACAAGTAATATAACCCAAATAAAATTCATCTCCTCCATGAAAGAGGGTGGACTTTAATGGTTTATCAAATGCCTAAGTCCACGAAAACCTATCTGTTAAAAAGACCCTCACCAGAGGAAGTAAAGGTACTCATCCTCGGACTGCCAGTGGGATCAGACCCAAGGCTCCTCTGGGAGCAATCTCCAAACATCTGGAGAGCTCAGACCTGTCAGCAAATACATTTGATCAAGTGCCCCAATTATTCTTTACTTATAAATTACACCCATGTACCTCTAAACTCAAGAGATTATACAAAGTGTAAAATTTTTCCCAAACTGGAAATGATTTGAAAAAACAAAGCAAATAAAATGGAAATAAAGTAAAATTTTAAACTAATTGTATTCAGTCATGAGTCAAAAATATTCTTCTCTCAGTAAAAAATGTTATTTCAAGAGAAATATGATTGAATATGCTTTGTTAGCTTTGGAAACCTTGTTACCACTTAGAGACACAGCAAATTAAAAGGGCACTCCAGTTCAGTTTAATTTTTGGTTTTCATGACTAATATCACTGAGGTAAGTCTCAAATTTCTCTGACAAATCTGCTGAGCTAAACTAGAAGAAGTACACTGTTGGCTATGCTGGGTAAATCTCTTTCTTGAGGTCAAACACATTTTTGCAAATGAATCAGATGCTGAATTTTTAGTTTACAAACGGGTTCATTCTTGTTGAAATTCTTCATTCTGGAAGATCTTAAAACAGAAACACACAGTGTATAACTCTTTTAAGTATTCTGTCATGAGATCAACAGTGACCTCCAGCGAAGTCTCAATATTTTCACGGTCACTCCCCACCTCATTAAAAACGAGTATATGGTAGGTGTATGTCAAAGAGACTTCAATCTTTGGGCTGTCCATGTGCCAGCTGGGCTCTGAGCCTCATGGAACTTGCAACACCTACTCTCCAGTTCACTGGACTCAGACTCACTCAGGACAACTAACAAGGAGGTGATGATGGACACGACCATCCCAAGGAACAGAGAGAGCCTACAACTGCAAGCAAAAGAATTCCATCCATCTGCCCCATGGGATCTAAGCCCCCTCTCAATGAGAGGTGGAGTGGGCATCACCATGCCCGAATCCTCAGGTTTGGGGAATGAACTACGACTACAGTGTACTTACTGATATTTTACTATAGACTTATTGTGATTCTAGCAATGGAAGAACTTATATCATTGACATGGAGGCAGTAGCCACTGGAGGTTCTGAGGGGACAGAGAGGGAAAACTAGGTATAATATGGGGGCATTTTTGGAACTTGGAATTGTCCTGAATGACACTGCAATGACAGATACAGGCCATTATATAGCCTGCCATCACCTACAGAATTGAGTGGGAGAGAGTGTAAACTATAATATAAACTATAATCCATGCTTAGTGGCAATGCTCCAAATGTGTTAATCAATTGCAATGAATGTACCACACTAATTAAAGAAGTTGTTAACATGGGGAAGGTTGGGAGGTATGAGGAGTGGGGCATATGGGAATCCCTTAAATTTTTTTGGTATAACATCTTGTGTCAACTATTTTTTTTTAATATTTAAAAAATGATTATAAAGATTCTACTGTGTTTGTTCTTAAAATAAAGTGATCAATAACAATCATATCCTAAGAAACTTTGAGCATTTCAACTACTTATTCATGTGAATAAACAGTGAATAAATTTCATGTGTGGTACCTCTGTACCTTAATCTGAAATACCCCTTCTTAAAACAAATTCTAGCCAACATACCTACTCAATGGTATACCTACAGTTTTTCCATAAAATACTTTCATTTAAAGTCATTTGTTATCATTTCTTTTTGGTGGGAGTGATTTTTATTCCTCTTTTGATTCATAAGTTCTTAGAAAGCTTGCAGAGTACCAAGCACTCACACAAAAGAAAAGGCAGAAAATCTTTACAGAATAGAAAAGGAGGGCCATTAAATATTAAGTTGTAAGTAAACTGGTGATCTTAATTGAAACACTATCGTTGGTAACTTTACGATAAAGAGTTTAAATATGAATTATTCTGCCACCCCTAGAAAGTTCTGATACAGTATTAATATTTGATTTGTTGTCATTGTGTGTCCTGCATGCTCTCCGTTTGCTGGTGAATAAGGTAGCAACCAAAGTTGACAGCACAGGGTTATGAGACTCTATTGTTTTTTTTGAAATTTGGTTCCGTAGTTGGTGGCAGTGGGGTATTTGGGTAGATCCTGCGTGTTAGTCTTTGGATTTCTGCCCATCTTTCTGTCCATCTTTAGGACACTATGAGGTAGAAGTTAAATTCAGATCTTCGTATGAACTTGAGGAAGCTGAAAGGGTTAGTTTCATATCTTGTTCTGATCTTAAATTGGACAAATTGCTGAAATATGTGCCTTGTACACAGCCTTGGCAGGAGGAAAAAGGAAAATTTAGCTGTATGTTTTCTGATTGCAGGTCTGTTGGTTTTTGGTCTCAAGAGTCCCTGTCCCTTGGTGTGACATCTTTGCTTGCACACGGTCTACCTGCACATCTTCCCTTTGTGTAACTCTGGCTAGAGGTTTTGCTGACACTGGCTGTCTAGAAATGGAACATCTTGTACTTGCCGATCTAGGGTATGTGGGGCTATAGCACATATGCCGATCTAGGGTATGTGGGTTTGGGTGTCTTGATGTAGAGCCTTCTGCTTTGGGGCTTCTTTCTCTAGTAGACTTGAGACTTGTCAGGTTTGGGATTCCCAAGATAGGGGATGTTGCACTTCGAATTACCATTCTTGTGACTTCCAATCTTTGTCTCTCCAGCCTTGGGACTGCTGGATTTGGGGTTTCCAATCTGGGGACTGTAGCACTGACACTTTCTTCTCCTCAGATTTCTGTGCTTTGGCTTACCAATCTTGCGATTGTCCCTTTGGGGTTTCTCTTCATGGGCTTGCCGGTCTTCAGATTGCTGATCACGGACTTGTTGCATCGGAGATTTCTTCTCAGCTTGTTAACCTTTATCTTGCCCATTTTGGGGTTGTTGCTTTGGAGATTGCTTCTCTTGGGCCTGCTTGTCTTCACTTGCTAAGTGTTGCTGATCTTGAGTTTGCTTATCAATAGCTTCCCAATTGGATATTGCTTCTTCAGGGGTTGCCAGTCTTTGCTTTGCCAATCTAGGAATTTCTGCTTTGGGGATGGCTGGCCTTGGCTTTGCTCATCTACAGATTTCTGCTTTGGGGACTGCAAACCTTTAATTAGGCAAAGTTGCTTTGGTGATTTCCTAGCATGGAGCTCCTCTTCAAATTTCCATTCCTGGGACAGTGATATAACTTTTAACTGAATATCTTGAAACGTTATGTCTATAATTTTCTGGTCTTGAAGTTGAATGTCTTGTGACTGAAGATCTGAGAACTGTTCATATGGGTGCAATATACTAAGGGACTGTGGAGTACAGGTTTTTGGGGCTTCAGATAGCATGACTTGTGCTGGCATGTCCTGGGATGAGATATTTTGGGATGACATATCTTGCAATGTCAAATTTTGTGTTTTAGAGACTTGGGACCCTATGAAAAGGGATTTTTTTTTCTATCTGGTTGCACCATCTTTTTGGTGCATTGCCTTGCTGTGTCCTTGCTGTGCAGGTCTTGAATGCCTTTTTCCTTTTTTACCAGAAGGTCTCAGGGATTGAACCCGGGTCCTCCATATGGTAAACGGGAGCTCAGTAACTTGAGCCACAGCCGCTTCCCTGGAATGGGATTTAGAGTCTTCAAACTGCAGGGCTTGGAGCTGTAGAACTTGATTTGGCAGGGTATCAGATGACAATTCTTGGGATAGTAAATCTTGAACTTTTTGGACAAGGGACTCTGCAGAATGGGATGGAAAAACTTGTAGTGGCAAGTCTTGGGCCTGTGACAACTGGGCTTGAATTTTTTTTTAACCACCCCACACAGCTTTTTGTTTGCTGTCTGCTCTCTGTATCCATTCACTGCATCTTCTGTGTTGTTTTTGTTTTTTTTGTCTCCCTTTTTGTTGCATCATCTTGCTCAGTCGGCTCTCTGCGGTGCTTGCGGGCCAGTGGCACTCCATGGTGCCAGGGTCAGCGGCTCTCTGCAGCATGTGGGAGAGCCTGCCTTCACAAGGAGGACCCAGGATGCGAACCCAGGGCCTCCTATATGGTAGATGGGAGTCACAGCCGCTGTGACTGACTGAGCCACAGCCACTTCCATGGGCTTGCATTTTTGAGGTCTGTACCATAGCAGATTGCTGGTCTCTAGCTACCACTTGTTCAATGGAATTGTCCTGCTGAATGCTGGATGTACTTTCTAAGGGCATTGACTCTAATGTGGAAGGCAAAGGTTTCAGTTCAATTTCTTCCTGTGGAAATTCTAAAGGGGGTGGGATATCTTCCTGGAGTTCATCTGGCAAAGATATAGGTGTGTAATAATTTCCCTTGCTTCTCCACTGTAGGTGTCGTGTGGGCTGGGAGGCTATAGAACTTCCTGAGACTCTTAATTTGAAGAAAGCACAGCCTCCAGAGAAAGCAATGTGTATGTGTGGTCTTGTTACATCAATGGAAGACTTGCTGAAGCTCAAATTGTAACTGGCATTACTTCTGGGACACATAACTCATTATTTTGAGTAACATCCAAAGGCAAGAAAAACACAATCTCATGTGACTTTATCCAACACTTGTTTCTAAAGGATATGATGGTCACAGAGATGCTGGACTCTACCATGCTGATGATCACTAAGACTGACAAAATCCAAAACTTCTCTGCAGATGAGCAGTCTCCTCCTTCCACTCCTTCAAGGATGTTGCAGGATGCTCTTCTGGTCTCCTGGAGCCCCAAACAGGTGCTTTAGAGAGCTCTGGGGGTTACTAACTGCCCTGTACGATGAGCTGACTCTTGGAGCTCCTTACTCTGCATCTTGTCCTTCCCGTCATTTATTATTTTTATGTAAAAAGTCATTCATTCTTGAGAATGTATTTTTGCATATCTTTTTTTACTTTTATCACTGAAATGGAACATAAAAAATAAATCTTGACTTTCATTTAATTGTACAGTAAATATCCCATACCATGGACTCTAGTCTATAATTTATTAAAAAAATATTTTGGTTAATAAAGGAAAACATGTTAGCTTACTACCATATTGTTTTCTATGTATCATGTTTACTGTGATACAAACTTTTTAAAACTTTTTATGATAGTACATATTGAAAACTCAGAAAAGAATTTTGTAATAGTAAAGGCTTTACGTGTGCTGCTGAGAAGGTCCCTAGGAGGCTCCTAAATGATCTACCAAGTGCTGTGGTCTTACGCGAAGCACTGCGTATTAAGTAAGTGCCTTCACGTGTTGCCAGGGGGCCACGGGGCCGGCCTTGCACCCCCAACGCTGTGCTCTGCGTGTCCTGCTGACTGGGTAAGATCTTCTGGTGAGTGGTGTTCACACAAGGCAGTGAATACAAATCTCCATTCAACTGGTCTTAATAATCTCCATTATTTCTGGCCCACCTCTTGTCAGACCCAACTAACCTCTGCTGTTTTTACTCCCAGTAAATCAGGCTAAGCACTCCACTGCCTCTGCCTCCTCCTTCCTGCCTGCTTGTGCTCCAAGCACTGGTGTGAACATCAGTTTACTGTTTCCTTTCAGGTGCTTTTTGAAACACGGATCCATTTTGAGGGAGTAAATTTGGGTTCCTCCACCAGCCCCTCTGATGGTGGAGCTCTCCTTGTACTCTCCTCTCCTTTTCTCTATGGAGCATCCACGGGTGACACTGTGGGGTCAATGTAGGTCAAGACCCTGGTAAATTTCAGTATCATTCTTGCCTTTTAAATGGAAAGGAAATAAAATGTGGATTCTAACATTTCTGTGCTGCACCTGTAAAGATCAGCTTGTGTATCTGGAGACTACTGCTAAAGGCAGGACTTCCAACCACAGTGACCAAGAAAAATGTCCACACAAGTTCAAAAGAAAATCTAAAGATTTTTAAAACCTTACTTCATCGGGTGTAGCCACAAAATTGATGGCTGTGTAATAGCGGTCATCTTCTTGGGACAGGCTAAAGGTGAACTGGTAGTCAATAAGAAGGGTATCTATGGAAGGAAAGAAGTGAAGACTTAAAAAATGAAACAACACAAAACAGAACCCATCTCTGGAGACAGAGCAGCTTTCTAATAAATTCAATAGCCAGGAAAGCACTTTTGCTCACCTATTCCCAGGGGCTGGGATGCTTTCCAAAGAAAATCAAGTCTATAGGCAGCACCATTTTATTTGGGTTAACCCAACAAACCCTTTGTTGAGATTTTAGGCTCCAACCTAACTCAACCTAAAATATTAACTGAACATATATTACATGCTAGGATTTTCTTAAGGATACAGAGATACAAATTCATGGTGTAAAAGGAACCAGGACTCCATGGAAAAATGGTTGATTCTAGCACTGGGGCAGGGGAATGTATGTCTTGGTTACCTTGTTCCAGAAAATAAGAAAGCATTCAAAGACTAGCATGATGTGGTAGAGGAATACAACATGATAGAGAGCTTACTAGTCAAAGTTAGGAAAGTTTAATTTTAAAAAGTCTAAAAAAGAGTTAGAATAGGGTGAAACATATTGAATATATAAAAATGAAGGCACCTATTACGTTCCTGGAAAACAGAAAGTGCTGTCTCATGAATAATGTAAGACCTGAATACATAAATGGCAAAAGTGGTATCACAAATCAACAGAAAAACTTATTCTACAAATGCTTTTGAGAACAGCAGTAATTATTTAGAAAATTTTAATTGAGAGCCTCATTTTATATTATATACCACAAAAATTTCTGGCTATATTAAATTTATTGTAACAAACCAAGCCATATAAAACCACTAGGGGGGAGTAGGTATAGCTCAGTGTTTGAGCACCTGCTTCCCAAATGTGAGTTCCCAAGTTCAATCCTGTGCCTCCTTAAAAAAAAAAAAGAAAAAAGAAACAAAACAAAAAAACAATCCCCTACCAAAAAAAAATAAACAACTAGGAAAGACCACAGATATTTATATGATATCTGGATGAGAAAAGACCTAAAGCTTAAAAGAAAGAAAAGGCGTCACAAAGGAAAAGACTGCATTTAAATAATGATGTCTAGGCATCTGTACATCAAAAAACCATGAGCAAAACTAAAAGACAAATAGATAATGAAAATATATACCAATTATGATCAACAACACCCATTATTCTTAATACATAAAGAGTTTCTGGAAATCAATAAAAAAGACACTGATTTCCATAGATCGATAAGCAAAGAATATAAAAAACTGCCACACGGAAGAAATAAAAGTGAAGAGTGAACATGTAAAAATGTTTCGGTTTTACCAATAATTAAAAACACAAAGTATAACCAAAACATTTTACCTATCAGTTTAATAAAGATTTAATAAAATTGTAAGACTGAATTCTTGCTATAAAATAAAAAGGAAATGCATACACAATATTATTGAGGCCATAAATTAGTCTCAATATCCCTGAAAAATAATTTGAATTATTTATTAAATTTCCAGTAACACCACAAGGAAACAAATGATATGCAAATATTTAAGCACAAGTATATTCACTGCAGTTACTTGTAATAGCGGGAAAATGCAAACAACTTACACTTCAAAATTTAGGGACTGTAAATTGTGTGTGTGTTTTTTTTTTTAATTTTCAATAACTTTTTTTAGCTTCATTTGTACATTGAATAATTGAAAATATAAACAATTAAAAACTAAAAAGAAAACACAGTTGAATAAAAACATACATTTCTCAATAAATTGTTTTTACAAAAAAATTAGGCAGTGACCAATAGTATATTTACAAACATTTTTTCCAGTTTAATTCTTTATTACTATTTCCATATGCTTTATGAAGTACAAAATTTATCTGTAGAGAAAAGACACATAAATTACACATATCTAAACCAATACCTATATACATATGAAAAGTGCATGTTCAGCAATGTTTGAGTGATAGAGATGTACAACCAAAATATTTGGTGGTTGACAGCTCTCACTAAAAGTCTCCGTATGAATAAAAATAAAACCAAACCAAACCAGCAGATGACCTGGCTTGGGGCTGCACCCCTCCGGCCCACAGACGCTCAGGTGAAGGCCACAGGGACTAAGGACGGTCAGAAGCACGCAGCCCAACTGCCACGTCCCTGAAATCTCCAACCCTCCAATTTGCTTGTCTGACCAAACCTTGAAGCGCCCCCTTCTTCAACTCCTTGACTTCATTACACCTGCTCTTATTTCCTGAAGACCTTCAGTTCCTCATACCCTACCTACTTCTTTTTTTTCCACATCAGTCCAATTCTGCCTTATCACTGATATTTTTACGCTGCACTCAGATTTGAATGACTAAACATATCACATACAAAATTTTAGGATCAATGTTTATTCCTTCTACATCACTCCACTGTCTTTTTGCTTCCAATGTTGTGGCTGAGAAATCTGACATCAATCTGATTTTTGTTCTTTATTGGTGATCTGCTCTCTCTCTGGAAGATTTTATAATGAAGGTATTGGTGGTGGGATGATATACAGGACTCCTGTATGATATGTCTGTTGGTTTTGTGAGTTCACAGCTTTTACTATACACTTACTGTTTATGGCTGTTCATCCATGAATGATAAACTTCAATTAAAAAAAAAAAACCAACACTCACTGAGATACTACTCTGCACCCATAGAATTTTTTTAAAAAAAGAGAAAATAAGTGCTGGTGAGGACAGGGAAAAACAGGAACCTCAGTACACTGCTTGCAGGAATGTGCAGTCACTGGGGAAAACAGTTCAGTGGTTCCTCAAAAAGTCCAACGTAGAACCACCAGGAATCCCACTTCTAGGTGTATACTCCAAAAAAATAAAAGCAGGGACTCAAAAAAATACGTAGCTACAACCCCAGGTATTGGTTCTTTGAGGGCTAGAGAGACCCACGGGCTCTATGGTCATGGCAGTTGGGGTTCACTGCCATATCAGATGGCCCTTCTTTGGAGCTGGTGTTTCTGCGTGATGAAACTGGACTCAGATGGAATCTCTTTTCATAAGACTTTCATGCTACTTTACTGGAATTGTAGTTGGTGTTGGGGTTTAAGATATATTTAGGGGATTTGAATCTCTGGACTGACAATATGATAGCCAGGCCCTGAGCCTCAACAGACTTCAGCTCCTACAATCTGATTTATTGGCTCACCTCACTCAGCTAAGATGGAGTTGAAGAAGGACAACCACCACACCATGGAGCCTAGAGTGCCTACAACTGAAAGCAGGAGGATTGCATCCAGTATCCATGTGGAATCTGAGCCTCCTCTTGACATAGAGATGCCACGGACATAACCAATCCAAGGTCCACAGAGAAAAGGTGGCATTGGAGTGGAGTGGGAAAAGTGGACATGGTGGCTGATATGGGTATGGGGAATGGCAGGAAGAGATGAGATGTGGAGGCACCTTTGGGACTTAGAGTTGCCCTGGATGGTGCTGCAGGGGCAATCACCGGACATTGTAAATCCTCCCAGGGCCCACTGGATGGAATGTGGGAGAGTATGGGCCATGATGTGGACCATTGACCATGAGGTGCAGAGATGCCCAGAGAGGTACTTACCAAATGCAATGGATGTATCATGATGATGGGAGTGAGTGTTGCTGGGGGGGGAGTGGTGGGGTGGGAGTGGTGGGGTTGAATGGGACCTCATATTGTTTTTTTAATGTAATATTTTTACAAAATCAATTAAAAAAAAAAAAGAGATGACACAGCAAAAAGAAGAAGAAAAAAACAAACGTAGCAGCATTATTCACAATAACCAAAGGTAGACAAAACCCAAATGTCTATCTGCAGATGAGTGGATAAACAAAATGTGGTCCGTATGCACACAATGGAACATTATTACTTAGTCGTAAAAAGAATGCAGTTTTGATACACGCAACAACACGGATGAGCCTTGAAGACATCATGTTGCATGAAATAAGTCAGGCACAAGAGAGCAGAAATTGTATGACTCCATTTACATGAAACAATGCAAGGTGCAACTCAAAGAAGGCAGATGACGGGTAAACATACTTTGGTGGGGGCAGGGGATGAAGGAAACTGAGTGGTCCTATATGCTGAGAACTTGAGCTTCTCTCCTATCAAGTCGGAGTAGAGGCAGGAGAAGCATTCCTGGGCTAGGAAGCACACGGATAAACCTACCAGCTGTCAGCTGCAGCTCTCTGAAGTGTCTGTGGCCAGCATCTGATTAGACAGTAGCTGGAGATGTGGAGTCTTGCTAGGCAGACTCCAGGGCTGGAAATAATTCTTTCAGGAAAAACAACAACAACAACAAATGTGGAATCTATGAATTAATAGTACAGGGCAGGATCAAGAGAGTATCAACCAGAAGATAAAGACACCATATATCTGTAAATGATTTACTATACTATTACCTGAAAAACATTTTAGGAAATTGCTAATTATGATGAGTAGGATTCAAGATGTTATAGTCTAAACAGAACAGAAAAAGAAAAGAGGCTGAGACAAAAAACAATCAAGGAAAGAAACAAGACTAAAATAAAATCAACATATAAGATAAAAAGCACAATTCATACTAGAAAACTGAATTATAAATGTGGAGAAGAACAAACTTGAGAAACCATCCTAGAAGAGAGAAAAATTCAGAGATAAAACTGAGAGATAAATAAGTACTGATGATAGAAAGGAAGGTAGGAAAGAATTAAACTTGAACAGATATTCCAAACTATCCTCCCACGTGGCTTCACCAATTCACACCCCCTTTTCTCTATATCCTTCCTAAAATATAATTATGAGGTTAGTGGGTAAAAATGCTTTTACATATCTTTAAAAATCCATTTTCCTTTTATCAACAAGAACAGGCATTTTTCATATTTTCATATTCATATGTGTATTTCCTCTTTTGTAAGCTGATTAAGCATCCATACCTTTTATATATTTTTCTTTTGGATTGTGGTTTACTTCTTATTGATTTATGAAGTTGCTTAAAAAACCTGTATATTAATCCTTGGCCTATTAAAATACATTGCAAATATTATCTCCCAAGCCTTTTCAAACTATTTATGGTAGCCTTTGTTAAAAAGAAGATTTGTTTTGATTATTCTTATATATTTTCTCTTACACTGAATTCTAGAGTCAATGTCTTTGAAAACTATAATTGGGATTGAACAGAAATTGTAACTACTTTGGGAAAGAAGTGACAACTGACCAGAGTATCTCTCTCTATCCAAGACTTCTTTTCTATCCTTGGTAAAATTTTAATGTTTTCTCTATAAGGACTTACATCATTTTTTTAGATTTTCTCATATATATATGTATATATATAATTTTGGGAGGAGGTACCAGAGTTTGAACCCAGGACCTCAAAAATGGGAAGCAGGTGCTCAACCACTGAGCTACATCTGCTCCCCAATGAGAGGTGGTTTTTTAATTGTTAGTTTTCAATCAGCCAGTTTACTGAACTCTCTCATTTTGTAATCACTGGTTTGTCACTTCTCTTGGATATAAATAATGAGTGTGCTGTTCAGTGTTTCGAAGCAGCTGGTCATAGTGAGTAATTCTGCTTTGGATTCAATGGAAGCTTCTGCTCTCTCACCTCCCAGCAGGCTTTGCACACTGTTCTGGTAGATACACCTCACCAAGGAGCAGAGCGCCAGGCCTCTCACTTCACACCTGCCAAAGGTGGTGGTGGTGGTTTTGCTGCCATCACCTCAAAAACCATGAATGGGTCCTCAATTTTATCACTTTTTCAGTATCTACTGAGATGATCAACTGGTTTTTTTCCTTCAATATATTACATTTCACTACTAAAATATTTAATAATTGATCATACTTGAATTCTTGAGATTAAACCTTCCTTGATCTTGATAAATTATTCTTATAAAATACTCCCAGCTTTGATTTGCTAATATCATATTCAGGAGTTTTGTGCTGTTTCCACCATTGTTTTATTTTATTGTCTTTCCTGATTTTGGTATCCATCTGATAACAATAATTGGGTGACTTTTCATCTTTTTCTCTTCTCAGGAATAGTTTAAGGTGGAAACTACCTGCTCCTTGAAGGTTTCGTAGAATACTCTGTGAAACTCTTGGTCTGGTGTCCTTTTACTGAGTAGTACTCTGACTCTTTTTTGGTTTCTTCTGTTTATTGGTATAGTAAAATGTTCTACTTCAGCAGCATAAATGTACTCTGGTAATTTTACTAAAGAATCATCCATATTGTCAATATTAAATTTATTTTCATGTAAAGTGGCACAGCAATATCTTACAATGCTTTCATTGTTAGTCCCCTTTTAAATTCCATTTATTTTCCTCTCTGCTCCCCCTGGCAGATACTGGCAATGTCCATTGTATATTCTTTGCACCATTTCAGAGTACGCTGGTCTGACTTTCTAACCAGTGGAGTTTGCATCTTTCCGCCTTCCGAGCCAGCACTAACACCTGCAGGCTCCCGTGGTGTCTGCCTTGCCATCGTGGAGTCTCCTGGACCAAGGGCCCCAAATTACAGTGAAGGAGACGTCACCACGGGGCCTTAGCACACTTCCACACCCTCCAGCACATAAAAGCTGTGGTTGAAAGAAGACTGAAAGAGCAGTTTGGGGAAAACACACCGAGATTGGGATGCTGTCCCTGGAAACATACATGTATTGAGTCAACAACCATGACATGGTTCTACAGGGAGCGCCCCTTGGCCACCACTTGCCTCGACCTGACTGGGAATTTGCCTCCCACCCTGCAACCGTAG